>NC_142834.1:2700000-3000000 GCF_057945365.1 Rhopilema esculentum | reverse complement strand
TAAATAGTCTTTTTGAAGTTGCTTTTCAGTTACTGGATTCGTCACTTTAAGCCTTGACTTTGATAAATCGATTTAGCATGAATTGCTGTTGACTCAAGACTTTAGTATTCTTTTGTCTAGAAAGTTCTTCCATTAACGATTTGTAGAATTCTTTTCAATTCTTATTTCTTGCCAAGTTTGACAATCTGTTGTCATTTTTTATTTTTGTAAGACCTTTTCTTTTCTCTTAGTCACGAAATTGTTTAGTTGATGTAAGATGCTAATATTAGCAAACGATTCTTTTTAGAAAGGGGCCTCTGTTCTAAGGATTTTTTTGAATATTCCTTTCTTTGAAAATATATATTTTTAGTCATTTAAAATGATTTGATTACGGATAGTAAACTTTTATTTATAATCATCCTTTCTAGGGACTTTGGAACCTGTTTGCAATTCTCCTTCAATGAGTCAGAATACCCTCAGTTTAGGATCTTGGATCAAGCCATCAAGAGATCTTGACGAAGGGCCAGTGACTTCCGCTAGATAATGGAGATTGACTTTGATTAAAAGGATGGAGGACTAATTATTTTCAGAAGTTTATCCAAATGGAATGAAAGTGAGATGCTGAAGAAGTTCAACTTTCTGTCTTTTCACATTGAGTGTCAGGCAGCTGGAGATTAAATGGTAAATAGTCTTTTTTAAGTTGCTTTTCAGTTACTGGATTTCTCACTTTAAGCCTTGATTTGATAAATTGATTTAGCATGGATTGCTGTTGAATCAAGATTTTAGGATTCTTTTGTCTAGAAAGTTCTTCCATTAAAGATTTGTAGAATTCTTTTGAATTCTTTTTTCTTGGCAAGGTTGACAATTTATTCTCATTTTTTATTTTTGTGAGACCCTTTCTTTTCTGTTAGTCACAAATATGTTTAGTTGATGTAAGATGCTATTTTTAGTAAACGATTCATTTTAGTAAGGGGCCTCTGTTCTAAGGATTTTTTTTAATATTTCTTTCTTTCAGAATTTGTATTTTTAGTTATTTAAAAAGATTTGATTACGGATAGTAAACCTTTAATTATTATCATCTTTTCTAGGGACTTTGGAACCTGTTTGCATTTCTCCTTCAATGAGTCAGAATACCCTCAGTTTAGGATCTAGGATCAAGCCATCAAGAGATCTTGACGAAGGGCCAGTGACTTTCGTTAGATAATGGATATTGACTTTGATGAAAAGGATGGAGGACTAATTATTTTCAGAAGTTTATCCAAATGGAATGAAAGTGAGATGCTGAAGAAGTTCAACTTTCTGTCTATTCACATTGAGTGTCAGGCAGCTGGAGATTAAATGGTAAATAGTCTTTTTTAAGTTGCTTTTCAGTTACTGGATTTCTCACTTTAAGCCTTGATTTGATAAATTGATTTAGCATGGATTGCTGTTGAATCAAGATTTTAGGATTCTTTTGTCTAGAAAGTTCTTCCATTAAAGATTTGTATAATTCTTCTCAATTCTTATTTCTTGGCAAGTTTGACCATTTATTGTCATTTGTTAATTTTTGTAAGACCTTTTCTTTTCTCTTATTCACGAAGTTGTTTAGTTGATGTAAGACGCTAATATTAGGAAAGATTCTATTTAGAAAGGGGCCTCTGTTCTAAGGATTTTTTTGAATATTTCTTTCTTTGAAAATATATATTTTTAGTCATTTAAAATGATTTGATTACGGATAGTAAACTTTTAATTATTATCATCCTTTCTAGGGACTTTCAAACCTGTTTGCAATTCTCCTTCAATAAGACAGAATACCTTCAGTTTAGGATCTTGGATCAAGCCATCAAGAGATCTTGACGAAGGGCCAGTAACTTTCGTTAGATAATGGAGATTGACTTTGATGAAAAGGGTGGAGGACTAATTATTTTCAGAAGTTTATCCAATTGGAATAAAAGTGAGATACTGAAGAAGTTCAACTTTCTGTCTATTCACATTGACTGTCAGGCAGCTGGAGATTAAATGGTAAATAGTCTTTTTGAAGTTGCTTTTCAGTTACTGGATTCGTCACTTTAAGCCTTGACTTTGATAAATCGATTTAGCATGAATTGCTGTTGACTCAAGACTTTAGGATTCTTTTGTCTAGAAAGTTCTTCCATTAACGATTTGTAGAATTCTTTTCAATTCTTATTTCTTGCCAAGTTTGACAATCTGTTGTCATTTTTTATTTTTGTAAGACCTTTTCTTTTCTCTTAGTCACGAAATTGTTTAGTTGATGTAAGATGCTAATATTAGCAAACGATTCTTTTTAGAAAGGGGCCTCTGTTCTAAGGATTTTTTTGAATATTTCTTTCTTTGAGAATATATATTTTTAGTCATTTAAAAAGATTTGATTACGAATAGTAAACTTTTAATTATCATCATCCTTTCTAGGGACTTTGGAACCTGTTTGCAATTCCCCTTCAATAAGTCAGAACACCCTCAGTTTAGGATCTTGGATCAAGGCATCAAGAGATCTTGACGAAGGGCCAGTGACTTCCGTTAGATAATGGAGATTGACTTTGATGAAAAGGATGGAGGACTAATTATTTTCAGAAGTTTCTCCAAATGAAATAAAACTGAGATGCTGAAGAAGTTCAACTTTCTGTCTATTCACATTGACTGTCAGGCAGCTGGAGATTAAATGGTAAATAGTCTTTTTCAAGTTGCTTTTCAGTTACTGGATTTGTCACTTTAAGCCTTAACTTTGATAAATCGATTTAGCATGAATTGCTGTTGACTCAAGACTTTAGGATTCCTTTGTCTAGAAAGTTCTTCCATTAAATATTTGTAGAATTCTTTTCAATTCTTATTCCTTGCCAAGTTTGACAATTCATTGTCATTATTTTATTTTTGTAAGACCTTTTCTTTTCTCTTATTCAGGAAGTTGTTTAGTTGATGTAAGATGCTAATATTAGGAAAGATTCTATTTAGAAAGGGGCCTGTGTTCTAAGGATATTTTTGAATATTTCTTTCTTTGAGAATTTATATTTTTAGTCATTTAAAATGATTTGATTATTGATAGTAAACTTTTAATTATTATCATCCTTTCTAGGGACATTGGAACCTGTTTGCAATTCTCCTTCAATGAGTCAGAATACCCTCAGTTTAGGATCTTGGATCAAGCCATCAAGAGATCTTGACGAAGGGCCAGTGACTTCCGCTAGATAATGGAGATTGACTTTGATTAAAAGGATGGAGGACTAATTATTTTCAGAAGTTTATCCAAATGGAATGAAAGTGAGATGCTGAAGAAGTTCAACTTTCTGTCTTTTCACATTGAGTGTCAGGCAGCTGGAGATTAAATGGTAAATAGTCTTTTTTAAGTTGCTTTTCAGTTACTGGATTTCTCACTTTAAGCCTTGATTTGATAAATTGATTTAGCATGGATTGCTGTTGAATCAAGATTTTAGGATTCTTTTGTCTAGAAAGTTCTTCCATTAAAGATTTGTAGAATTCTTTTGAATTCTTTTTTCTTGGCAAGGTTGACAATTTATTCTCATTTTTTATTTTTGTGAGACCCTTTCTTTTCTGTTAGTCACAAATATGTTTAGTTGATGTAAGATGCTAATTTTAGGAAACGATTCATTTTAGTAAGGGGCCTCTGTTCTAAGGATTTTTTTTAATATTTCTTTCTTTCAGAATTTGTATTTTTAGTTATTTAAAAAGATTTGATTACGGATAGTAAACCTTTAATTATTATCATCTTTTCTAGGGACTTTGGAACCTGTTTGCATTTCTCCTTCAATGAGTCAGAATACCCTCAGTTTAGGATCTAGGATCAAGCCATCAAGAGATCTTGACGAAGGGCCAGTGACTTTCGTTAGATAATGGATATTGACTTTGATGAAAAGGATGGAGGACTAATTATTTTCAGAAGTTTATCCAAATGGAATGAAAGTGAGATGCTGAAGAAGTTCAACTTTCTGTCTATTCACATTGAGTGTCAGGCAGCTGGAGATTAAATGGTAAATAGTCTTTTTTAAGTTGCTTTCAGTTACTGGATTTCTCACTTTAAGCCTTGATTTGATAAATTGATTTAGCATGGATTGCTGTTGAATCAAGATTTTAGGATTCTTTTGTCTAGAAAGTTCTTCCATTAAAGATTTGTATAATTCTTCTCAATTCTTATTTCTTGGCAAGTTTGACCATTTATTGTCATTTGTTAATTTTTGTAAGACCTTTTCTTTTCTCTTATTCACGAAGTTGTTTAGTTGATGTAAGACGCTAATATTAGGAAAGATTCTATTTAGAAAGGGGCCTCTGTTCTAAGGATTTTTTTGAATATTTCTTTCTTTGAAAATATATATTTTTAGTCATTTAAAATGATTTGATTACGGATAGTAAACTTTTAATTATTATCATCCTTTCTAGGGACTTTCAAACCTGTTTGCAATTCTCCTTCAATAAGACAGAATACCTTCAGTTTAGGATCTTGGATCAAGCCATCAAGAGATCTTGACGAAGGGCCAGTAACTTTCGTTAGATAATGGAGATTGACTTTGATGAAAAGGGTGGAGGACTAATTATTTTCAGAAGTTTATCCAATTGGAATAAAAGTGAGATACTGAAGAAGTTCAACTTTCTGTCTATTCACATTGACTGTCAGGCAGCTGGAGATTAAATGGTAAATAGTCTTTTTGAAGTTGCTTTTCAGTTACTGGATTCGTCACTTTAAGCCTTGACTTTGATAAATCGATTTAGCATGAATTGCTGTTGACTCAAGACTTTAGGATTCTTTTGTCTAGAAAGTTCTTCCATTAACGATTTGTAGAATTCTTTTCAATTCTTATTTCTTGCCAAGTTTGACAATCTGTTGTCATTTTTTATTTTTGTAAGACCTTTTCTTTTCTCTTAGTCACGAAATTGTTTAGTTGATGTAAGATGCTAATATTAGCAAACGATTCTTTTTAGAAAGGGGCCTCTGTTCTAAGGATTTTTTTGAATATTTCTTTCTTTGAGAATATATATTTTTAGTCATTTAAAAAGATTTGATTACGAATAGTAAACTTTTAATTATCATCATCCTTTCTAGGGACTTTGGAACCTGTTTGCAATTCCCCTTCAATAAGTCAGAACACCCTCAGTTTAGGATCTTGGATCAAGGCATCAAGAGATCTTGACGAAGGGCCAGTGACTTCCGTTAGATAATGGAGATTGACTTTGATGAAAAGGATGGAGGACTAATTATTTTCAGAAGTTTCTCCAAATGAAATAAAACTGAGATGCTGAAGAAGTTCAACTTTCTGTCTATTCACATTGACTGTCAGGCAGCTGGAGATTAAATGGTAAATAGTCTTTTTCAAGTTGCTTTTCAGTTACTGGATTTGTCACTTTAAGCCTTAACTTTGATAAATCGATTTAGCATGAATTGCTGTTGACTCAAGACTTTAGGATTCCTTTGTCTAGAAAGTTCTTCCATTAAATATTTGTAGAATTCTTTTCAATTCTTATTCCTTGCCAAGTTTGACAATTCATTGTCATTATTTTATTTTTGTAAGACCTTTTCTTTTCTCTTATTCAGGAAGTTGTTTAGTTGATGTAAGATGCTAATATTAGGAAAGATTCTATTTAGAAAGGGGCCTGTGTTCTAAGGATTTTTTTGAATATTTCTTTCTTTGAGAATTTATATTTTTAGTCATTTAAAATGATTTGATTATTGATAGTAAACTTTTAATTATTATCATCCTTTCTAGGGACATTGGAACCTGTTTGCAATTCTCCTTCAATGAGTCAGAATACCCTCAGTTTAGGATCTTGGATCAAGCCATCAAGAGATCTTGACGAAGGGCCAGTGACTTCCGCTAGATAATGGAGATTGACTTTGATTAAAAGGATGGAGGACTAATTATTTTCAGAAGTTTATCCAAATGGAATGAAAGTGAGATGCTGAAGAAGTTCAACTTTCTGTCTTTTCACATTGAGTGTCAGGCAGCTGGAGATTAAATGGTAAATAGTCTTTTTTAAGTTGCTTTTCAGTTACTGGATTTCTCACTTTAAGCCTTGATTTGATAAATTGATTTAGCATGGATTGCTGTTGAATCAAGATTTTAGGATTCTTTTGTCTAGAAAGTTCTTCCATTAAAGATTTGTAGAATTCTTTTGAATTCTTTTTTCTTGGCAAGGTTGACAATTTATTCTCATTTTTTATTTTTGTGAGACCCTTTCTTTTCTGTTAGTCACAAATATGTTTAGTTGATGTAAGATGCTAATTTTAGGAAACGATTCATTTTAGTAAGGGGCCTCTGTTCTAAGGATTTTTTTTAATATTTCTTTCTTTCAGAATTTGTATTTTTAGTTATTTAAAAAGATTTGATTACGGATAGTAAACCTTTAATTATTATCATCTTTTCTAGGGACTTTGGAACCTGTTTGCATTTCTCCTTCAATGAGTCAGAATACCCTCAGTTTAGGATCTAGGATCAAGCCATCAAGAGATCTTGACGAAGGGCCAGTGACTTCCGCTAGATAATGGAGATTGACTTTGATTAAAAGGATGGAGGACTAATTATTTTCAGAAGTTTATCCAAATGGAATGAAAGTGAGATGCTGAAGAAGTTCAACTTTCTGTCTATTCACATTGAGTGTCAGGCAGCTGGAGATTAAATGGTAAATAGTCTTTTTGAAGTTGCTTTTCAGTTACTGGATTTCTCACTTTAAGCCTTGATTTGATAAATTGATTTAGCATGGATTGCTGTTGAATCAAGATTTTAGGATTCTTTTGTCTAGAAAGTTCTTCCATTAAAGATTTGTATAATTCTTCTCAATTCTTATTTCTTGGCAAGTTTGACCATTTATTGTCATTTGTTAATTTTTGTAAGACCTTTTCTTTTCTCTTATTCACGAAGTTGTTTAGTTGATGTAAGACGCTAATATTAGGAAAGATTCTATTTAGAAAGGGGCCTCTGTTCTAAGGATTTTTTTGAATATTTCTTTCTTTGAAAATATATATTTTTAGTCATTTAAAATGATTTGATTACGGATAGTAAACTTTTAATTATTATCATCCTTTCTAGGGACTTTCAAACCTGTTTGCAATTCTCCTTCAATAAGACAGAATACCTTCAGTTTAGGATCTTGGATCAAGCCATCAAGAGATCTTGACGAAGGGCCAGTAACTTTCCTTAGATAATGGAGATTGACTTTGATGAAAAGGGTGGAGGACTAATTATTTTCAGAAGTTTATCCAATTGGAATAAAAGTGAGATACTGAAGAAGTTCAACTTTCTGTCTATTCACATTGACTGTCAGGCAGCTGGAGATTAAATGGTAAATAGTCTTTTTGAAGTTGCTTTTCAGTTACTGGATTCGTCACTTTAAGCCTTGACTTTGATAAATCGATTTAGCATGAATTGCTGTTGACTCAAGACTTTAGTATTCTTTTGTCTAGAAAGTTCTTCCATTAACGATTTGTAGAATTCTTTTCAATTCTTATTTCTTGCCAAGTTTGACAATCTGTTGTCATTTTTTATTTTTGTAAGACCTTTTCTTTTCTCTTAGTCACGAAATTGTTTAGTTGATGTAAGATGCTAATATTAGCAAACGATTCTTTTTAGAAAGGGGCCTCTGTTCTAAGGATTTTTTTGAATATTCCTTTCTTTGAAAATATATATTTTTAGTCATTTAAAATGATTTGATTACGGATAGTAAACTTTTATTTATAATCATCCTTTCTAGGGACTTTGGAACCTGTTTGCAATTCTCCTTCAATGAGTCAGAATACCCTCAGTTTAGGATCTTGGATCAAGCCATCAAGAGATCTTGACGAAGGGCCAGTGACTTCCGCTAGATAATGGAGATTGACTTTGATTAAAAGGATGGAGGACTAATTATTTTCAGAAGTTTATCCAAATGGAATGAAAGTGAGATGCTGAAGAAGTTCAACTTTCTGTCTTTTCACATTGAGTGTCAGGCAGCTGGAGATTAAATGGTAAATAGTCTTTTTTAAGTTGCTTTTCAGTTACTGGATTTCTCACTTTAAGCCTTGATTTGATAAATTGATTTAGCATGGATTGCTGTTGAATCAAGATTTTAGGATTCTTTTGTCTAGAAAGTTCTTCCATTAAAGATTTGTAGAATTCTTTTGAATTCTTTTTTCTTGGCAAGGTTGACAATTTATTCTCATTTTTTATTTTTGTGAGACCCTTTCTTTTCTGTTAGTCACAAATATGTTTAGTTGATGTAAGATGCTATTTTTAGTAAACGATTCATTTTAGTAAGGGGCCTCTGTTCTAAGGATTTTTTTTATTATTTCTTTCTTTCAGAATTTGTATTTTTAGTTATTTAAAAAGATTTGATTACGGATAGTAAACCTTTAATTATTATCATCTTTTCTAGGGACTTTGGAACCTGTTTGCATTTCTCCTTCAATGAGTCAGAATACCCTCAGTTTAGGATCTAGGATCAAGCCATCAAGAGATCTTGACGAAGGGCCAGTGACTTTCGTTAGATAATGGATATTGACTTTGATGAAAAGGATGGAGGACTAATTATTTTCAGAAGTTTATCCAAATGAAATAAAGGAGAGATGCTGAAGAAGTTCAACTCTCAATCTATCCACATTGAGTGTCAGGCAGCTGGAGTTAAAATGGTAAATAGTCTTTTTTATGTTGCTTTTTAGTTACTGGATTTGTCACTTTAAGCCTTGACTTTGATAAATCAATTTAGGATGAATTGCTGTTGACTCAAGACTTAAGGATTCTTTTGTCTAGAAAGTTCTTCCATTAAAGATTTGTATAATTCTTCTCAATTCTTATTTCTTGGCAAGTTTGACCATTTATTGTCATTTGTTAATTTTTGTAAGACCTTTTCTTTTCTCTTATTCACGAAGTTGTTTAGTTGATGTAAGACGCTAATATTAGGAAAGATTCTATTTAGAAAGGGGCCTCTGTTCTAAGGATTTTTTTGAATATTTCTTTCTTTGAAAATATATATTTTTAGTCATTTAAAATGATTTGATTACGGATAGTAAACTTTTAATTATTATCATCCTTTCTAGGGACTTTCAAACCTGTTTGCAATTCTCCTTCAATAAGACAGAATACCTTCAGTTTAGGATCTTGGATCAAGCCATCAAGAGATCTTGACGAAGGGCCAGTAACTTTCGTTAGATAATGGAGATTGACTTTGATGAAAAGGGTGGAGGACTAATTATTTTCAGAAGTTTATCCAATTGGAATAAAAATGAGATACTGAAGAAGTTCAACTTTCTGTCTATTCACATTGACTGTCAGGCAGCTGGAGATTAAATGGTAAATAGTCTTTTTGAAGTTGCTTTTCAGTTACTGGATTCGTCACTTTAAGCCTTGACTTTGATAAATCGATTTAGCATGAATTGCTGTTGACTCAAGACTTTAGGATTCTTTTGTCTAGAAAGTTCTTCCATTAACGATTTGTAGAATTCTTTTCAATTCTTATTTCTTGCCAAGTTTGACAATCTGTTGTCATTTTTTATTTTTGTAAGACCTTTTCTTTTCTCTTAGTCACGAAATTGTTTAGTTGATGTAAGATGCTAATATTAGCAAACGATTCTTTTTAGAAAGGGGCCTCTGTTCTAAGGATTTTTTTGAATATTTCTTTCTTTGAGAATATATATTTTTAGTCATTTAAAAAGATTTGATTACGAATAGTAAACTTTTAATTATCATCATCCTTTCTAGGGACTTTGGAACCTGTTTGCAATTCCCCTTCAATAAGTCAGAACACCCTCAGTTTAGGATCTTGGATCAAGGCATCAAGAGATCTTGACGAAGGGCCAGTGACTTCCGTTAGATAATGGAGATTGACTTTGATGAAAAGGATGGAGGACTAATTATTTTCAGAAGTTTCTCCAAATGAAATAAAACTGAGATGCTGAAGAAGTTCAACTTTCTGTCTATTCACATTGACTGTCAGGCAGCTGGAGATTAAATGGTAAATAGTCTTTTTCAAGTTGCTTTTCAGTTACTGGATTTGTCACTTTAAGCCTTAACTTTGATAAATCGATTTAGCATGAATTGCTGTTGACTCAAGACTTTAGGATTCTTTTGTCTAGAAAGTTCTTCCATTAAATATTTGTAGAATTCTTTTCAATTCTTATTCCTTGCCAAGTTTGACAATTCATTGTCATTATTTTATTTTTGTAAGACCTTTTCTTTTCTCTTATTCACGAAGTTGTTTAGTTGATGTAAGATGCTAATATTAGGAAAGATTCTATTTAGAAAGGGGCCTGTGTTCTAAGGATTTTTTTGAATATTTCTTTCTTTGAGAATTTATATTTTTAGTCATTTAAAATGATTTGATTATTGATAGTAAACTTTTAATTATTATCATCCTTTCTAGGGACATTGGAACCTGTTTGCAATTCTCCTTCAATGAGTCAGAATACCCTCAGTTTAGGATCTTGGATCAAGCCATCAAGAGATCTTGACGAAGGGCCAGTAACTTTCGTTAGATGATGGATATTGACTTTGATTAAAAGGATGGAGGACTAATTATTTTCAGAAGTTTTACCAAATGGAATAAAAGTGAGATGCTGAAGAAGTTCAACTCTCAGCCCATCCACATTGAGTGTCAGGCAGCTGAAAATAAAATGGTAAATAGCCTTTATTAAGTTGTTTTTCTGTAACCCATTTTTTGTCATAAGCTTTAAAGTTACATTTTCTTTGATAAATTTATTTGATAATTGATATGAATTGCTGTTTGCTCACGAATTTACGATTTTCTTGTTTTTTCCAAAATTGTTTTTAATGAAAAATTTGTAGGATTATTTTAGTTTCTATTCACTCTGGAACTTGACGCCTGATATTTTTTGTGAGCCCCTTTGATTTTCTTTTTTTTACGAATATCTTTTTTTGATGTAAGTTACTGATACCAGCAAAGGACTATGAATAAAATAGGTGCCTTTATCTTTAAGGAATCGTTGTAGCTTTGTTTCTGTGATAAGGTATCTTTTGATATTTAAACAGATTTTAGAGATGACAATAAAATTTTATATATTATATTATTTTCTAGGCACTTTGGAACCTGTTTGCAAATTTTGAAGATAAGTCAGAATACTCTTTGTTTGTGAGCTTGGCTCAAGCCATCATGAGAGTGACACGAAAAGCCACTGATCACTGATGGAGAATGTTGGAGAGTTTTTTTGATGGAAAGGAGAATCAATTCTTTTCAAAAAGTGATTGACTTAAAACGAGATCACCAAAACTTGAAATAAAATGGTAAACAGAATTTTAGTCCATAAACTTATTTTTTTGACAAGCTTTTAAGTTTTGATTAGTTGCATCACACGATTATTGGATTACTTTTTGTACTTTTTTTCTTTATATGTATTATATATATATAAAAGATATTTTCTTTTCTTTTCTGAAAGTTATTCCATTAGTTTTGTTTGGTTACTTTCGATTTGCTGAACATATTTTGATACTTAGTTTATGATTAGTTTATGATAGTTTGTGATTCTTAAAATATTTAAGATGGAAAAGGGGCTTCTACCTCAAGATTTGTTTTTTTGGTTAAGATATTTTCTACTTTAAAAAAGAGTTTTTGAAGGTTGAAGGACAAAGCTTTTTAATATTTGTTTCCTTTCCAGGGGCTTCGAGTTATGTTTGGAATTCTTCTTGGAATTGTCAAGCTGTCATAACACTGAGATGAAAAGCTAGTGACTGCTTTTAGATGGTGGAGATTAATTTGATGAAATACAGGACTAATTCTTTTCAGAAAGTAATGGAGTTAAAAAGAGATCACGAAGACTTGAAGTAAAATGGTAAATATAAATTTTTGTCAAAAACTTGTTTCGTTGTACTAAGCTCTTAAGGTTTATTTAGTAGCATAAATCGATTTATTTTGCATTAGTTTTTATTCTTGATTCAAAATGTTTTCTTCTTCTTTGATGGTTATTTAATCAGAGTTTTGTTGGATTATTTTGAATTTGCTAGACATATTTTGAAACCTTTATTTTTGTTGTTTTAAAGGTCAGTCGTTCTGAGGAATGACGTCACTTGGGAAGATGCACAAGAAGAAGAGGCAGAAGAAGATGTTGCAGAAGAAGAAGATGCACAAAAGGATGTTCACAAGAAGATGAAGCAAAGAAGATCAAATGAAGAACTATTGAGAAGATGGACAGAAGATACTGAATGCATTCATGTAAATAATTCTGATTGTGAATGGGTTAGAAATGCGGTGTTTGCTGGCAAGTAACTTACTTCGAAACTGCTATTGGGTAAAATTTACGATTCCATCCCAGTTGTTTGCTTGGGTACGCTCAGGGAGAAGCGAGCAGGGAAAGTATTTCACGAGGGTTCGCTCAGGGAGAAGCGAGCAGAAAACGCGGGAACTGATCCAAGGGGAGCCTGCACTGTTTTTGATTTTGTGTGCATGTTTGTGCATGTATTGACTCTTAGTTTTCAAGGGTGAAATTCAATTGTTTTTTTTAACAAGTTGCTTGCCAGCATTGACTGCATTTTTAATCCACCATAAGGGAAAAGGTCATTTGAGCAGCTTTTTCAACTAAACAAGGCCCTGTTTTTTCCACATCAACATCGTTTGGCTAGAACTTATAATAGGTTCCCTTGCATGCTTCATAAAGTGTTTCAAGCCTTAACATTTGCCCTAAAAGTATCTTTACCAGTGTTTCCGTCAGAAGTTTTCGTTTTTGTTCAGATTTCCGTCAGATTTTTATGTCCATTGCTTTACAAATTTTGCATTCCCTAAGTTTTACCAAAATGCATCTCTAATTGAACTATGCTACTGTTTCTTCTCCTCTAATGAAAGTTTGAACCAATTTCGTTTGACGACCCTTTTGCAAAAGCTTCAGTATTGGTTTATGTTTTCGGCTTATCAAATTGCTGATATCTTTGAGATACCCAGGGAATCGTGTCATAGGCGTATTGCTTCTAGGTAATACTTTAGCACTTTGGTTTACGAAAATAACTTCCATTCAACAAGAAGTTTGTTTTTAAGACTGATTTTTTTTCGGCTGAATGAAGTAAACTTGGCAGGTAAATCTTGATAGAAGCATATCCCATAGTCAAACATGTAAACAAAATTTAGGTAATAGGAAAGAGAAAGCTGCTTGAATGGCCAATTCTGAACTTCCAGCCAATCAGCTGAATATCATTTTAAAAGGGGGTAATTTTCAAAGGGGGGGGGGCGCTTTTTGATTATAAACCAAAACAGCGTTGACGTGATAGGGTGGTCGTTTGGTGCCGGTACTTAAGATGTTGGCTTGCTCATTTTGGATTGAAGAAAAGTCATACTAGCCTACCCTGTGCTGTTATCCAGAGGAGACCAGATAAACGAGAAAGGATATGAGATTCGATCAACGTCATTTAAAAGGAGGACAATCTTGGTGGAATTCATTGCCAATCAGAATCAACAATCAAAGTCGAGAATCAGCACCAGGATCAGCACCATTCGAAAAGTGTTGCAGCTTGGACAAAGTGTGAAACAGCAGGCAAACTGGAAACAACAGTGCCAACATGAAACAGACTTTCGAGAGGATCGTCCACGAGAGTTTCGAGAGGATTCATGTCTTCCTTTCTCCTTTTCTTTCAGATATTTTTCTATGATTCTTTTCAACCTTTTTTCAATTCTATCTACACTGTTCTTGAAAACTAAGCCCTGATATTTAGGTAAAAAGATTTTTACAGTCTTCTTTAGGTTTTTCACTATTCTATTTTGGCCAGATGCAAGATGCATTTACCAAACTCCCCAAGCATATAGATATAATAAACTAAGTTGTGCTTTGAATTTAAAGGTGGATAGAAAAGCTCTTCCTTAAGGTTGCTAAATTGCTTTCTGCTAGCCGTTTCCTCATTGATTAATTATCCTTGCCACTAAATGGAGAAGAACTTTCCTTTTTCCCCTTGTTTAGAAATTTTTCCCAAAATATTTTATTTATCCAAAGCTTACCTTTTTCAATACTTCCATTACTTTCTCGCCTATTTTCTTTCTCTACCCTTGTCACCTGTGACTTCCATCAAGTCACCAAACGACGAAGATAAGGACAGAAGGAAACAAGAATGGACGTCACCAGAGATACTCACAATTGTCAGAAGATCATGTCTGTTGTTTGGGCCATGCGTCACATTTGTCCCAAAACTTTTCATCTCGCGCGTTTTATATTAGTGCTTGAAGCAATGAAAATTTGGGGATAGTTTGCTTTAAATCTTCAGCTGATGGAAGGAGGTTCATTCTAGAAAGACTTTGTAAAATGTTGTATTTGTAATTAGACTTAATCAAATGCAGGTGCAAATCGACATGATAGAGCCAATGGCAAGGGTGGCCCTTCCGTTAATGGTCAGTTACAAGCAGGACTCATTTCACAATCGCCGAGCTTTTTTCTCCGAACATTTTAGATTTTTAGGTTACCACTTTCGTTTTCAAAAACTATTCACAATCGCCGGACTTTTTTCTCCGAAAATTTTAGATGTTTCTTCTTCCGTTTTCAAGATTACAAACTTTTTGACGATCCAAAATATTCCCAGAAAAAATCAGTAAGGGTTGGGTTTTCAATATTTTCAAGTAAAACTTTTCCCCATAGAGGAATGCATTTTCCCTTTCATTCAGTAAAGTCGTTTTGGGTGTCTTTTTTGTTCAAAATTTTTTCTTGCACTCAGAATGCAAAATTTTTTGTCGTAGGAAAGCAGCTCTATTTTTACAAAAAATTGCTTTACGCATTCCAAATGTTTTGCGGCAAGATTTTTTATCGGTAAAACTGTTTTAAGGTCCTTTCTTGTTTTTTGAATAAAAAATTGCCCATATTTTCTGGATTTTGTTCCGTTTCCAAGCATTTATAATTCGGTTCCATACTTCTTCCAGGGTTCTAGTTTTTGAAAAATCGTCAAAGCCAGAAAGCTCTGTCATTCGTTTTTGCACCTGCATCGTGTCTGCACATTCTCTTTACGGCTTCTTGTATTAGGGATTGGGAACAGTGAATGTTTGTGCGGACACACCCCCACTCCGCCCCGCCGTGCTGGGCCTCTTCCCGCGGAGTGCTCCGACGTCCTGCCTGCGCTGCAAGATTCTGGTGGGCTCCAGCTGGTCATTCTTCGCTTCATCCTGTCTTGCCGTCTCTGCAAGTTTGTCCTTCATCTCCAAGGTAAGAGGATTTATTACCTCTCTTCCACTATCTCTTCGATTGTTTGTCATCTTTGCTTGTATATTGTACACATTTAATCAGGATCCAAACTCATCATGGGGACATTAAATAAGTAGCTTTGTTTACCTTCAAACACCGGGTGGGGGCAATGTTTTCGGTGGCTGTTCCAATGATAGGTAGCTTTAACGGCGAGTGAATCATATTGTATTAGAGTATTCTCTTTGCTGCAACGATGTCTTGGTGAATGGGAGTGCCGCAATGGAAACGAAAGGCTGCAATCTAGCAACTAAAAGTGATGATCGGGGTTGTGTTGTAAGGATAGCAATTTCTGATCTGTCCTGGCTCTCTAGTCGGGTGCGAGGGTTTTTGGTATATGTAGTTCTTTTTATTATTATTTAATTTACCCTATCGGTCAAGGGTACGGCGAAACGTTCTGTTGAATAGGTAACCTTGCAGTTCATCACGTTTATGTGCGCCTTTTATCATTTATTAGTGTAAGATTTTTTCTTTCAATTTTGTAGGATTAAATAATTAAGTAATTCTTTATAAGCAATTATTTAAAGTTACAATAATAACTAATTTTCAGCTATCATTCAACTATTATTTAGATTAATCGCGTAAAATGAAACTAACTTTTAGTTCGATATCAGTAATAATAACGTAAAATAAGAGCGAATTATAAAGTTACATAAAGTATTGAAAGTAATTTGATACGTAATATAATTACTGGGGCGGGAATTTCCCTAATGTATCCCTTTTACTTACCGTAAAATTGATGTATTGATCTAAGCAATTGATAATATTATTGATAATTTGATAATGTTCTGTAATTGTAATCGAAAAGATGATTATGATTATTATTATTGTGTAAGTCTCAAGGTTATGAATAGACCTAATAAACTAAACATCTAGTTATTTCTAAATGAATTAGGATATTTTTATTTATCAATATTCGCAAGTAATAACCTCAAGATGAATTAAAAGCTACCAGATTAATTTATGCCTATCTAATTATTTATTCAATATTACCTAGCCGCGTACTGTGTTGTTAAGGTTGAATTTTGAAATTTTTGGGACAAGAGGTTTATTTGTCAATTTTAAAAGAATTTTATAGCACTAGATAATATTTCTAAACATTATTCAACATTTACTTAAATTAATCTACTCTAAATTCACTAAGTAGGCATATAATTATATTTGTTTGTATAACATAGCTATTTGTTTTAGATAGCTCTCTTTAATAATATTTTTATTTCTACTGTTACTAGTTTATTTCTAATCTTCTACCCTCTCTTTTCCCCAACAGTTTTAAAACCAAAGTGTGCTTTTCCCATTTTTCCTCGTTTTCTGATAAATCTGAATATTTTTTGCAATTCAGTTTGTCCCCTCTATACCTATAGGGTTTTCGTATTTTTCGGGGGTTTGAAAAATTCTCTTCTAATTTTTAGCGCCTATTTCGGCATCAAGTTTGAAAACCTTCAATCCTTTTTCGTTAATTTTACGGAAAACTCTTTGCGTGAAAGCCGTCCAAAGTACAAAACCCCTTTTGAAAAGTGTTTTATTCAGACTGTTTTCAGGATCGACAACTTTCCGGACAATGGTTTAAAAGTTCGTTAAGCTAGCAAAGTTCCTTTGGCCCCCTTTTTATTTTAAAATGCTTCGCGGATTTTAATAATGTCTTGGTTTCATTTCTCTTTATCCAAAACTGTCCTCATTTTCTGACAAATCTAAATACTTTTCGCAATTCACTTTTTCACCTCTTTACCTATAGGGTTCTCGTATTTTTCGGGGGTTTAAAAAATTCTTTCACTGCCTTTCGGCTTTTTCAACAGCGATTCTCACGTCCGTGAAAGGTTCCAAACCTTCTTTTCATGGTATAGTTTAAAATTGGCCTGTTTTTTCACCACCCTCTGCTGTCTTTTCTTCTTAAAACTTTTTGATTAATCTATGTTAGTGATAACTTCTGAGTTTATTATTTGTAACTTATTTTAGCGATATATTTTTACTGAGTTATATTTCTCTCAGCGTTTTAAGTAACTATTTTATTTTTTTATGGTTAGTATATTGCGTGATGAACTGCCGACGCTTAGGCTCTTTTCGACCATTCGCTGCCAAATTTCCCCTCGTCCATAACACTGCAACGGGACGATTTCTCTGTGTGCTTGGCACGTACCGGGCAATGACGAGAAATGCTGGGTGGCGCGTAGACGTTGTGAACAGTGGCCTTACTAGTCAAGTTATCAAAGTTGCTGGTAGGTAGGCTTTGGTAGTCTTGGTCAACGGGTCTGCAACACCTCTCACATCTCACACCGATCAACCTGCAAGGAGTGCGCATTTTAGCACTGTTTACAAAAATTCTCAATTTTCCCCCCTAAAAGCAGTGTGATCTTTCGGCCGGTTAGGTTGTCTGTTTTAGGTTTGCAGGGCAGTGCCCCCAGTAAGCCAATGGTGTCTTGCAGCAACGGGGAGAAATGGTGCAATATGATTTACCCCTCAGAAATAGGCTAGGTTAGGCCTTAGGAGATGAGTTTTGATACTGGTTCTTTGTTGTACAATATACTTGTTAAAATGACGGGCAGTCGAAGAGATGGTGCAGGAGAAAATAAATCCTCTTACCTTAGGGATAAAGGGCAACCTGCAGTGATGGTAAGATAGATGGAGCGAAGAATGACTGGTTGGGGCTCACCAGGATCTTGCAGTGCAGGTGGGACGTTGGGGCACTCCGTGGGAGAGGCCCAGCATGGCGGGGCGGAGTGGGGGACCCTTTACACTTGTAAATTTTTTTTTGAAAAAAAAATTTGAACCTTCCCCCTGTATTTTCTCTTGGAGTGCAGACTGTCCCCCTACTTTTCATCTCGGAGACGAGCATGTCCCCCTGACTTTTCAGTCGGAGGCCAGCCTGCTGACTCCGTAGGTAACCCCCGGTAAGCGGTCTTCCCCGGCTCCGGACGTCCGGAGCCGGGGACTACCGCCCACCGAGAAGCGCATGCGCCTGTTCGAATCCCAGCTCTTTGTTCCCATTTTGAATGCCCCATTGTTTTGGAAATTCCTATTGTTTCCTATTGTTCCATTGTCCTTCCATTGTTCCATTGTCCAACTGTCCACGTGAATGCCGCTTGAATTTTTGGAGGAAAAACAGCGCTTGAGCCGGGATTCGAACCCACGACCTCATGACCTTTGACATTAGCAGTCACCCACTAATACCACTGGACCACAGGGTCGCTTAGTCAACAAGGGTAACAAGTGCTAGTATATTTTACTTTTCCAGAGAGCTGTAAGGCAATCATTGCTGTAATGCGATATAAACAAACTTCGTAAATATGTTATCTGGTTTAAAAAGAAGCAAATAAATGTTTTTTTGACTGTTTCTTGTATAAAACTAGTATTCTTGAGGATTTTTCGAATTTTCCAATCTTTTAAACTTAACATATCGGGGAAAACAAATCGGGTATAGTACTTTGCTACACAAGTAACAAAGTGGGTTGAAGCGCTTCGGGATAAAAGAGTTGTTAACATTAATAAGTCTTTTTGGCTCCAATAGACTTTAAAATGTTTAAAAATTAGCTGAAAATTAAATAGTTGAAGAAAGAAAAAAAATTGTTTCGAGTAAAATGAAAAGTTATTCGAACCCGTGACCTTTCACCTCTAGAGGTCACCGCGCAGTCCACTCGACCACAGCGCCATGCAACATCGGAACAATTTATCGCGAGTCAATGTATAGAAACCTTTTTACTAGCAACTCTATTTAAAATAAACAAGTTTAAATAAAAAACAACCTACAAGGCAGATTTCTGGAGACAAAAAATGTTTCATTCCAATGAGCATAAACAATATAGCAATCACATACAACAACCAAATACATCTGAATTCCTAAACAATCCGCTGGAAAACGATCGGACTGAAACTTGGAAAATCACAGAATTGAAATACTACAATAATAAACTAATAAACTGATAAACTTATTAAGTTATTACCACTAAGGACGGGGAACGGTGACTCCCAAAATTTCCCAGGAGGGGTTTGCATTTTGCACTTCCAAACAATAAAACTCGAGAGCCACCATGGAAACTTGGACTAAAACTTCTGCAATCATTTGAACAAACAAACATTATTGAACGTATAATAAGGGGTGTTTAGATATGGAGAGAAACAAGGCTTCAAGAAACAGGGGAAGGGGGTGGGGGCAATAGCTATTAATACCATTTGCACAAAATGTAATGAATTAAGAAAAGGACTTACAGATATATACAACTTGAATATTTCTAGAAAAGTGTTGCATTCATTTGTTTTCAAGAAACAAAATTAAATAAATTGCATGGATACCCCTTTGATATAATTGATTATTAATGATGGACATTGCTGCAGATATTTCATCACTCTATTCCCCCTTCACCAAAATAACTAACAAAATTCAAAAATGGATACTTGAATTATTCAACTGTCCAAATCAGCCAACGTCCATCTGTTCTTCATCATGCTCCAACTGCTGTCATTCTTCTACCTAAAAGAATATTTGGTATTATAAATGCACTGAAACCAGCAACTGAAACATTTATTTCCAAAAAAGTAAGAAGTTGGTATCAAGTCATCTGATGGACAATCAAAGCAGATGTATCTTAAGAGGTGATATTACAGGGACCAGGTGGAGCAAGTGCCCCTAGCATTAATTTTTCACAAACTCCATAGAGATAAAAAAACAAAATTTTTATTTGATTTTTTATCAACACAATATTTTGTTACATGCACAGCCATTTTAGATTTATTTAAGTAAACCTTTTAAAGCCACACCAAAGCATTATGCCCATTTTCCTTGAATTGCAAGCAGTCCTATTGATCCTCTCAATTATCTTTGTCATATCAGAAAACTAGAGCATTGAAGCCCTTCAAACTCTTTTCAAAAGCTTCTTAATTAAAAAATGAACATCGACCAAAAAAGTAAGAAGTCGACACTTAGTCATTTGATGGACAATACAAGCGGATGTCTTTTCAGGGGTGACATTACAGGCACCAGGTGAAGCAAGTACCCTAGCATTAATTTTTCACAAACTCCATAGAGATAAAAAAACAAAATTTTTATTTGATTTTTTATCAACACAATATTTTGTTACATGCACAGCCATTTTAGATTTATTTAAGTAAACCTTTTAAAGCCACACCAAAGCATTATGCCCATTTTCCTTGAATTGCAAGCAGTCCTATTGATCCTCTCAATTATCTTTGTCATATCAGAAAACTAGAGCATTGAAGCCCTTCAAACTCTTTTCAAAAGCTTCTTAATTAAAAAATGAACATCGACCAAAAAAGTAAGAAGTCGACACTTAGTCATTTGATGGACAATACAAGCGGATGTCTTTTCAGGGGTGACATTACAGGCACCAGGTGAAGCAAGTACCCTAGCATTAATTTTTCACAAACTCCATAGAGATAAAAAAACAAAATTTTTATTTGATTTTTTATTAACACAATATTTTGTTACATGCACAGCCATTTTAGATTTATTTAAGTAAACCTTTTAAAGCCACACCAAAGCATTATGCCCATTTTTCTTGAATTGCAAGTAGTCCTATCGATCCTCTCAATTATCTTTGTCATATCAGGAAACTAGAGCATTGAAGCCCTTCAAACTCCTTTCAAAAGCTTCTTAATTAAAAAATGAACATGGCTGTTCCAAGCTCTATTCGCAAACAAAATCCCGATACCAAACTTGCTATATGAATTATCAAGATGGTAAAAAAGAAATGCTGGATAGTCCTTCTTTAAACAAAATAATTGATAATAAATCACAAAGCTTCCCAGAAAAATTAGATTTTGTCTTTTACGATGTGAAACTCTTGTAATACCATGTAACCCAAGAAGAGCAAAATGTTGAAAAAAGTGTTACTTTAAATTATAACAAAAGAGGGAGGGCCTCATTCAATATATCAAGTAGGGGGTAATATATATATAACCCTCAGCCTAGCAGCATTTTTCTGGTAAAAACCATGGACTATTCACTATTTTTCCTTTTAAAAAAAGGCCCGATACCCATCAAAAGTACTTTAAAAGTCTTTACAAATTAATTTCCTGAGATTAATTTCCCTGGCAGTCAGAAAACATCATTTGTCCACAAAATAGATATTGCCTGATGGTTAGCATTTGTTTGTTTCAGAAAATTCTTGACATGTGAAGATGATGTTCTGCACAAGTGTAAGTTCCATCCTACTTCTCTGGGGGCTCTAGCAGGGGCTAAATTGTTTGTATTTCAGGCTGGGGCCATTTTAAGTGCCTCATAATTTTAAAGAAACAATTTCAACCATTTTATGGGCTCAGAAATAATAGATAATTATACAAATATACACAAAATATAAGCTTTTGCTTCATCTAGATAGTTCAAGTTTAAACCCCAGCCCTTGTGAGAATTTTTTGAATTTGTGAATTTCCATTTTCTGAAGAAAATTTTGACCATTATTAGGCTGCAATTGCGGACCACATATTGCAGGAATAATATCTTTCTAATATTTTTCTTATACTGCTTCAAACACAACTGTGTATATAGAGATGGAGAGAATGCAATCGTGAGATTCCAATTTTTTAACAGATTGAAAGTTAAGTATTGTTCACTAGTATGGCATGAAAGAGAGAAAGTTTGCAATGCAAAGTTTGAATAATTTGCCCCCAAGATTGTCTTTTTGGCCAAAGAAGTTTACTCTTTAAAAAGGAACTAAATTTTTTGTAGAATTTCTATAATCGTGGAATATGAAATAGTTGCCAAGTCTCACAGATCATCTGCCCTGAGACATTACATATTTCAAGTCATGTCACGTTCTCACAAGTCGGTTCGAAAACTCATGGCAACCTTCAGCCAATGTTCTATCAAATAATAATGCTATATTATTCGCTAAATTATCGATTAGGTGCTCATAACAGTAAATACTTATTTGCTGCAACCTAAAATCTCTTCAATTGAAAGCTTTCTGAAAAGTCAAATGTAAAACAATTTCCAATCTTACTTCAACAAAGTTCAAAATATTGGCAACTATGAAGAACTGTTTTTTGTCACATTTGTAACTATAGGAAACTTTTATGAAAACTTGTTGATTGTAGTTTGGTGTAATTATTGAAAGTTATGAAATGAAGCAGTAAATTGAAAAGTTGACAAAAGTAAGTTAACATTATAATCAGCGAAAATTTGTAGGCCTAACAAGTAAGAATATGATAGTACTTTTTTATGTTTGAGAACTTTCTTGTTTTGTGTCAGTTGCATGTGGATTTCAATTCACAACCATTTTCATCATGTCAATCATGGTTTTGCAATCTCAAGCTTGTGAATATAATCTCAATATTTTGATTTTCAAGTTCATTTTTAATTATTAGCACCTTGCAATTGTTTGTCCAAATTTTCCTCCCACAAGTTGAAGGATTAGTTAAAATTCTTTTGATATCTTAAGCATAAGTTTCAGAAGACAGTAAGATATACAAAAAAGGACTTGAAAAATATTCCAACTTACACCAATATCTGACTAAGCAATGAGCCAAACCGACTGGTACCAAGAATTTTTTAGTTTTGACTCTGACTTATGCAAGTCAAACTTAACCCAAGAAGAACTTTTATAATATCATCTCATAAGCAACTTATGTTGTCTGACGCAGATATATTAAAGATGTCAAGCACACCAAATCATTGTGTGTAATTATTGATGAGGCTTTCAGTTGAAATTAATGGTTCAGGAAAGTTGAAGTAGAATCATCAGGGAGATTATGGTCTCTGGAAAAGTTAATGAAAATTGTCAAGCAATCCTAGTAGTGGTACATTAAACATTCCCTTTCAGAGAGTTATTCAATATATGCAAAGATCTGGCCTTGTCTAAGCAAATTTAAGATGTTCCCTGAAACAAGCTCCAAAGAAACAAAAGGGAATCTTTTTCACACGTTGCCTTGAGATAATTATAAGGAGGAAAATAAAATAAGAACTTATATGGGGAAACCAAAAGTACCAGATTAAGAAATAAAAAAGCCATTCACCCTCAAAAAAAGTCAAGATTTTTCCAAATATCTTATTCTTGTTTCTATAAGCCCTTGTCATTTAAAAAATTCTCTCAGTATCACTGTTAGCTTCATCAATGCATATGCAGGCCTGGCAGTTTGTATTTTTGTACATGAGCCTTAAATCACTCCCCTTATTTGCTGAGATGAGCTAAATCAGTAATATATTCTGATAGTAATGTACTTTGAAGGCAATCGACAGATGGCTGAAGCCCCATTGGTATCTGTCGATTGGCTTTAAATAGTCTTGAAGTCAAGGAGTATGCTTTTTTACTTCTTTCAATTTATATATGCTTTAACAGTGGCTTAGGTACCCCCTTTGTTTAAATGATTTAAAAGAACTTGCACAGCACAAAAATAGATTCTAAATCTGCTAGATGGAACAAAGATCGGACTCTTTCAATAATCTGAAACATAAAAGTTTTTCACGCAATCAGGGTTTTCCAGTGAATGCTGCTTGATAGTGGAATTGTATGTTTTAGTTGTCATTTTTAATCTGCAAGATCCAGGAGGCTGTTCTCTTTGAGGGAGTGTTTTGTTTCTAATGCTGGAAGGGACGTGCTGTTTTATTCTATCCCCCAATCGATAACTGTTACCAATTTCTTTGATGTTTCTATCAAGAATTTGCCTGTTTTTAGAAGATTGAAAGATTATAGGATTTCCAATGTACCTTTCACTTCACTATCCTTTTCCAAATAGATTGAAGTTTGTGACTATAATAACAAAAACCACCCGATAGACAAAAAATTAATTGCAATAATGCAATGACAGGAGAAATTAGTGTTACAAGAATAAACCAATTAAATACGAAAAGAGCAAATGAAAGGAAATTTTAGAGGAGCGATTTTTCGTTCATGTTCTGTTTAAGATAGCAACCCGCAGCTCGCCTCAGGTTGGGAGGGGATCATGGAGGCTGTCGTTCGCTTCAAACGGCTAGGCTGACACATGCCCATTATTAGACAATTTCAAGAGATTGAAGGACAAAAAACAGTCCCTTTATTGATCTATATACAAAACACAATGTGATTGACATTTAATACCATAGTCATTTCATTTTATACCTTTCATTTTTTCCCTTTATTTGATCTATTGAAAGCCAAGTCTGTAGCATATGGCCTGTCCACACAAAAGATTTTTGTAGAGGTTTGTCTAATGCACAACAAAACATAGGGCTGCAGCAATTTATTCTTCAAAAGAGTTCTCCCTGTCAAATTTCAACAGGCGAAAAATATCAAAAAAAATTTTTCATATGGAAAGAAAATAGCTCGGGATTCAGTTATTTGGAGAGAAGATACAGGAAAAATATCTGAATTATGTTAGGTAGTAGATAGTGTGGTCGAGGGGCACTGTCCAGCCAGGGGAAATTTTTTCTGGATCAGGCCCTTTAGATTACAGTAGACTGGCCCTGTATCCAATTCAAGTCTGGATATTTTAAATTGATATTTGAAATGACCTACTTTTCTCCTGCTAAAGCCACTGATGAGGTTGTGATAAAAAGATTTAAGCCTATGAGCTTAGCTATCTAAATTTGCTTGAAACTGTGGGTATATGCACGTTTTCTATAAATGAAGTCAAATAAAACATTTCTTTTTATCCCTGCTTTTACAGAAGGCTTTGAAAATAACCATAATCCGAGATTAAAGGGCCAAGAATTAACACCATGAAACTCATTCTACAGACTGGATTGTGTCAAAATTAACTGACTGAGTAATCTTTCAGGGGGTTACACTTTAATCAAACATCCAAACATGTGTACTCCTGTTACAACCCCCCTAAAAAAGCTGATATTTTTCCTGCAAAGCAAAAAGAAAGTGGGACCAAATTGAATTGGAAAGTGTATCAAAATAAATGGGCCACGCTAAAGAGCACTTGCGGCACTCACAGGCAATCCATGCCAATCAAATAACATCTAAAAAGGCGATTTTTTCAAAGTTTCCAATTGTTTTAGAATTTAGAAAAACAATTCAGCTACAAGTTCACCATGTTAATACTAAGCTTTACCCTATTGTTAAAGTGATTAATTTAGCAAAGATAGAATAATAAATTTTCCTAACAGCAAGATCAATATCTTGTTGTGATTATCTATTTTGTTGGTGATGCTGTGGCAAGCTATCGGTTGAATCAGTCATTTAATGAAGGCTTCCAAGTACAAAAGTTCAGGACAAACAACCAATATGGGTGGAGCATGCAATAGATGGAAATTGTGATTGATGTTATGGTCCAAATATTAAAAAACCTGAAAGTATCCTTAACTTAGAATCAAACAATATCAAACAATAAAACCAACTGCCATTTTATTTGTTGCTCAGATAAAATGAAAGACTCAATGGCTTCAAATTTTCCTTTTTTGTCACAAGCTAAAGTTTGTTTAAACTCTCTAACGCTTTTTTTGTTATAAGATAAAACCATTGTCATTCTAAAGTAATTTTTTGGTAAAATAATTCTTTGAAAATTTACTGGTATTTGAACAATAAAAATGACTCATGAAAAAGAAATGAAAATGAATGCCGTAGTGCTGTCATTGTTCCCAGAGCAAACAAACTAACTGGATTTTCCAAAAAGAATTCAAGAGAGAAATAAGTTTGCCTACAGGACCTTTTTTATATTCATGCATGATGTATGATGGGTCATTGAGCCTTACTTTATGTCTCTTATTTTGAACAAGTTTATATCCTACACATTACATGTTAAAAAATCTTGCAGGCACCCTTTGCAAAACGGTTTGTGCTTGCAGGCTTGAGAAATTTTCTAGGAAGGCCTGTAAATGGTGACCCTATGCTAAATTATAACCAGGAGTCAATATTCTGTGAAATTCCTCAAAGTGCTTTGGCAGAAATAGATGCTGTGCACACTTTTCAAGGATCATTAATAGGCTGCATCTTACACATTGGAAGTGCACATCAACAAGTGGGGCACGTACACGACCAGGCCTTGCCTGGAAAGGGGCTCTATCGAGCACGCGCTCCTAGAGGGCACCCAAAAAAAGGCCTTAGAGAGCGATTTATAGAGCCCCTCAAATAAGAACTATATTATCACGGGGCAAAAGAAATTTTTGACATTTGTTGAATAAATTTTATCAAGCATAAACAATCTTCCCAACAGACCACAATATTATCATTTGCGTAAGTTTACCACTTGAGAAAAAATTCAGCAAATTCAATGTTGGGTTTTTGATACCATTTTTAATTTAATAGCCCTCTAATAACAACAAAGGACACAGGCCATCAAGCATATTCTCCAGCCAAATTATTTGATTATCAAGCAAGTGTCAATATCCGTTGAAGTATTATTTTCTGTTTCTTCTTAATAATTAAAATCACCTGTGCAAATCAGTCGACTACATTTCAGCCCAAATTATCGCATTGCTTTTCAGTTTTCATTTGCCTTCATGAGTAGTAGATCTTATAGCGTTCCTTATAAAATGGATAACATAAGAAAGGAAACAAAGTTGAATGTTCGACTTAAAGCCATGCGTTTTGATGAAGCAATATGAGAAGCTGAACATAACAGTAGTGATACTGACATTGATGAAAGCTCATCAAGTGAAGGCAACTTACATATCTAGAAAAAATCTGAACAATTTTGAGACTTTGTTTTATCATATTTCTATATTTATATTAGCATAGTGTTTAAAAACTGTTTGTTGCATGTTTTGATATTTTATATTATGGTGCTTTTTGGTATCAATGTTTCCGGAATTTCTTCCGAAGCTTTCGATATGAAGCTCTCGATCTTCTCAAGCTCTCAAAGGATACTCTCAAGGACATTCTAATATTAGAGGTCCTAAATAGAGCTCCTAGAGTTTCTAAGGGGCTTTTTTTATAGAGCACCACCATTTTGCTTAGAGCAAGGCCTGACATAAATAAAACTTGCTACAAACATTAGACTGAAACTTAATAGTGTGCATACATTGCACAAATGGCAAATATCTCTGACAAACACAGATCTTGTCTAGCTTGCCATGTTCTGCAGACTGGTTGAAAGCCAATGTGGGCTTGTACTTCAAATATCAGCTAACTGATAGAAGAACACAAGTGATAAAAACAACACTTACCATTGATGATTGAATCCATCTTAAGCTTCTTTATATGCATCACAGAATTCCCATCACTTTTCCACAGAACTTTGGTTCAATGTCATCTTTGTTTCTAGTTGAAATGCTTGAACTGGAAGGCACCTTACCAAACCCATGAAGTTGCCAATACAAATCTAAAGTAATTTACAATAATGGGTTAAATATATGTGGCAAAAAAAATCAACATAAAGGGAACAGAGAACATAAAATTAAAATATGAAACTGATTAGCCATATGTAGATACCTCATTTACAGCTGTATTTTTACATAAGCCATGTGGATGCAATGGAAAAATAAGTTGATATGATACAATCTGCTGATATAATCTTTGTCCCATTATCTCAAATGAATCTTGCAAGAGTGGAGACACAGAGATAGTTCCAGCAGATTCACTAAATGTCGACCCTAGTGCTGGTGGGTGATTAATCTAACCCTAGAACCCTAACATTTCTAGATAAACTCTTTAGGCATGTTTAATTGCAGGGGGATAAATTAATTATTTTGTAAAAAACGATTTCATTTTGGTTGAAGCTTTTTTGACATTACTTGCTTGTTGCTAGAAGAAAGGGAATACCCATATACGAAGCCTCGTTTAATTGACACTTGGCCATGGGAACCCTTATTCTAAAAAATTCTTAGGTAATTTCTTGATTAAATTGTCAGACAAAACTTTGAAATTATTCATGAAAGATAGGAAAATATGCTGATGCATTGATAATGTACATTGGTTACTGTTTTTTGTTTGCTTATCAATTTTGAAAACTCGAAAGGATGCCTACATAATTGAGATATGATCCTTACAACTTGCATGAGCCGTACATACTGCTGCGACCCAACATCAATCTTAAAATTCAAATTCTTGTAATTCAGCAACCACAATTTTGGCTTACAATTTAAATATTAATTAGCTGTCTATAAAAAATTAAAATGGTTAAATACCAGTGTTTTTATTAGCATGGCTGCCTAGGATGCTAAGAGAATTGAGATAATTTTCGGGCCCAGCACCCTATTTAATTAACGAACATGATAAAATTTACACAAATTAGATAGCAAAATTACATACAATATTATTCAATAGAGTTATATGTTATAATTATATGATATAATAAGACCAACAAGATACAACAATCAGTACTTCATAATGTAAATAAACAATAGAGAATTTGAAATTTTATAAAAACAATTTACAAAATTTATGGAAAACAAAACAGGCTAAAAGGGAATGGAAGGTTTTGCGTACGAATGAAAGAATTGGTGGTTAAGCCTTTAGAAAATGATGGCCTTGAAACTTGTACCCGGGGTTTACTGGTTCAAATATAAGCTAACTGACAAACGAAAGAGCATTAAAAACCACTCACCACTGAGTTAATTCATCTTAATCTTGTGAGCAACAAACACAGAATTCCCATAAATTCTCCAGTCAGAACTATGCTTGGACGCCATCTTTGCCTCTGGTTGAGCGAGGTTGCTGGCGCCTTCGCATAACCCGTAAAGGTGCCGATACCAATCTACAAAGATAACAACGAAGAGTTAAATAAATATGGCAATTCGTCGATGTTCTTTTTATCAAAACAAAAAGTTTATGGTGAATGGGTCAGAGAATAAAATATCCTGAAAAAAATGAGGACATCGAAGAAACAACTTGAAGAAGGGCAAAGATTTTATTCTTTCAACTCAAAAACTTTGATCTTAAACTCCAGAGAAAAACCTGGGAAATATGAAGACCTTATAAAAATTAATTTTATTGAAGTCAAAGGTTTACGGAGAAATAATAAAAGATTAAATTGAATTAAAAAATTACAATGACTGAGAATACTCTGCTCTAATTCAACAAAGGAACACCCTGAGAGAACATAAACGTGTTTCGATCGTAGTTAACTGCTTGTGCTTAATACAATCGAACATTACATTAGCTGGAAAAAGAGGGAAAAAGCCACAGATATTCTGCCCTAAAAAAAATTCCAAGTGAGACCTACAAAAAGACAATATTTTTCGATCGAAGGCTACAGTTTGAGGAGAAGTATTCAAGAAATGACTGAAGAACCTCTCCTCTAAATCAGCAAAGTAAAACCTAGAGAGAAATCAAACGTTTTCAATCTTATCTAAGTGTTGATTCTAGTAAAAATAAGGCCCCTTATTAACTGAATAAGAATGAAAAAGATCATAGATTCTGTTCCCCAAAAACATTCAAAGAGAGACCTACAAAAAGACAATATTTTTCGATCGAAAGCTAAAGTTTGAGGAGAAGTACTCAAGGAATGACTGAAGAACCTCTGCTCTAAATCAGCAAAGGAAAACCTAGAGAGAAATCAAACGTTTTCAATCTTATCTAAGTGTTGATTCTAGTAAAAATAAGGCCCCTTATTAACTGAATAAGAATGAAAAAGATCATAGATTCTGTTCCCCAAAAAAATTCAAAGAGAGACCTACAAAAAGACAATATTTTTCGATCGAAGGCTAAAGTTTGAGGAGAAGTACTCAAGGAATGACTGAAGAACCTCTGCTCTAAATCAGCAAAGGAAAACCTAGAGAGAAATCAAACGTTTTCAATCTTATCTAAGTGTTGATTCTAGTAAAAATAAGGCCCCTTATTAACTGAATAAGAATGAAAAAGATCATAGATTCTGTTCCCCAAAAAAATTCAAAGAGAGACCTACAAAAAGACCATATTTTTCGATCGAAGGCTAAAGTTTGAGGAGAAGTACTCAAGGAATGACTGAAGAACCTCTGCTCTAAATCAGCAAAGGAAAACCTAGAGAGAAATCAAACGTTTTCAATCTTATCTAAGTGTTGATTCTAGCAAAAATAAGGCCCCTTATTAACTGAATAAGAATGAAAAAGATCATAGATTCTGTTCCCCAAAAAAGTTCAAAGAGAGACCTACAAAAGGAAAATATTTTTCGATCGAAAGCTAAAGTTTGAGGAGAAGTACTCAAGGAATGACTGAAGAACCTCTGCTCTAAATCAGCAAAGGAAAACCTAGAGAGAAATCAAACGTTTTCAATCTTATCTAAGTGTTGATTCTGGTAAAAATAAGGCCCCTTATTAACTGAATAAGAATGAAAAAGATCATAGATTCTGTTCCCCAAAAAAATTCAAAGAGAGACCTACAAAAAGACAATATTTTTCGATCGAAGGCTAAAGTTTGAGGAGAAGTACTCAAGGAATGACTGAAGAACCTCTGCTCTAAATCAGCAAAGGAAAACCTAGAGAGAAATCAAACGTTTTCAATCTTATCTAAGTGTTGATTCTAGTAAAAATAAGGCCCCTTATTAACTGAATAAGAATGAAAAAGATCATAGATTCTGTTCCCCAAAAAAATTCAAAGAGAGACCTACAAAAAGACAATATTTTTCGATCGAAGGCAAAAGTTTGAGGAGAAGTACTCAAGGAATGACTGAAGAACCTCTGCTCTAAATCAGCAAAGGAAAACCTAGAGAGAAATCAAACGTTTTCAATCTTATCTAAGTGTTGATTCTAGTAAAAATAAGGCCCCTTATTAACTGAATAAGAATGAAAAAGATCATAGATTCTGTTCCCCAAAAAAATTCAAAGAGAGACCTACAAAAAGACAATATTTTTCGATCGAAGGCTAAAGTTTGAGGAGAAGTACTCAAGGAATGACTGAAGAACCTCTGCTCTAAATCAGCAAAGGAAAACCTAGAGAGAAATCAAACGTTTTCAATCTTATCTAAGTGTTGATTCTAGCAAAAATAAGGCCCCTTATTAACTGAATAAGAATGAAAAAGATCATAGATTCTGTTCCCCAAAAAAGTTCAAAGAGACACCTACAAAAAGACAATATTTTTCGATCGAAGGCTAAAGTTTGAGGAGAAGTACTCAAGGAATGACTGAAGAACCTCTGCTCTAAATCAGCAAAGGAAAACCTAGAGAGAAATCAAACGTTTTCAATCTTATCTAAGTGTTGAGTCTAGTACAAAATAAGGCCCCTTATTAACTGAATAAAAATGAAAAAGATCATAGATTTTGTTCCCCTAAAAAAATTTCAATCGAGCTTTAAAAAGAGAGAAACTTTTTCGATCGATAGGTAGAGTTTGAAGAGAAGTAGTCAAGGATTAAAGTATCTTGAAAAAGATTAGAATAACTGAAGAACATCTTCTCTAAATCATCAAAGGAACACCTTGCAAAAAATCAAACGTTTTGAATCTTATCTAAGTGTTGAGTCTAGTACAAAATAAGGTCCCTTATTAACTGAATAAAAATGAAAAAGATCATAGATTCTGTTCCCCTAAAAATATTCAAAGAGAGAGCTACAAAAAGACAAACTTTTTTGATCGAAGGCTGGAGTTTAAAGAGAAGTAGTCAAGGAAAAAAGTATCTTGAAAAAAATTAGAATAACCTAAGAACCTCTAAACTAAATCATCAAAGGTATACCTTGAGAAAAATCAAACAGTTTTGAATCTTATCTAAGTGTTGAGTCTAGTACAAAATAAGGCCCCTTATTAACTGAATAAAAATGAAAAAGATCATAGATTCTTTTCCCCTAAAAATATTCCAAGAGAGAGCTACATAAAGACAAACTTTTTTGATCGAAGGCTGGAGTTTAAAGAGAAGTAGTCAAGGAAAAAAGTATCTTGAAAAAAATTAGAATAACTTAAGAACCTCTAAACTAAATCATCAAAGGTATACCTTGAGAAAAATCAAACAGTTTTGAATCTTATCTAAGTGTTGAGTCTAGTACAAAATAAGGCCCTCATTAACTGAATAAAAATGAAAAAGATCATAGATTCTGTGCTCTCAAAAATTCCAAGAGACCTATAAAAAAAAGTTTTACGATCGATAGGTAGAGTTTGAAAGAAAGTAGTCAAGGAATAAAGTATTTTGAAAAAGAACAAGAATGACTGAAGAACCTCTGCCCTAAATCATTAAAGAAATACCTTGTGAAAAATCAAGCAGTTTTGAATCTTATCTAAGTGTTGATTCTAGTAAAAATAAGTCCCCTTATTAATGGAATAAAAAAAAATATCCTAAATTCGATGCTCTAAAAAATTCCAAGAGTAGACCTACAAAAAGACAAACTTTCTAGATCAATAGCTAGAGTTTAAGGAGAAGTAGTCAAGGACTAAAGTATTTTGAAAAAATTTAGAAAGACTTAAGAACCTCTGCTTTAAATCATCAAAGGAATACCATGAGAAAAATCAAACGTTTTTGAATCTTATCTTAGTGTTGATTCTAGTAAAAATTAGGCTCCTTATGAACTGAAAAAAAATGAAAAAGATCATAGATTCTGTGCCCTAAAAACTTCCAAGAGAGACCTACAAAAAAGCCAAACTGTTTCGATCGATAGGTAGAGTTTGAAGAGAAGTAGTCAAGGACTAAAGTATCTTGAAAAAAATTAGAAAGACTGAAGAACCTCTGCTCTAAATCATCAAAGGAATTCCTAGAGAAAAATCAAACGTTTTGAATCTTATTTAAGTGTTGAGTCTAGTACAAAATAAGGCCCCTTATTAACTGAATAAAAATGAAAAAGATCATAGATTCTGTTCCCCAAAAAAATTCCAAGAGAGACCTACAAAAAAACCAAACTGTTTCGATCGATAGGTAGAGTTTGAAGAGAAGTGGTCAAGGACTAAAGTATCTTGAAAAAAATTAGAAAGAGTGAAGAACCTCTGCTCTAAATCATCAAAGGAATTTCTAGAGAAAAATCAAACGTTTTGAATCTTATTTAAGTGTTGAGTCTAGTACAAAATAAGGCCCCTTATTAACTGAATAAAAATGAAAACGATCATAGATTCTGTGCTCTAAAAACTTCCAAGAGAGACCTACAAATAGACAAACTGATTCGATCGATAGGTAGAGTTTGAAGAGAAGTGGTCAAGGACAAAAGTATTTTGAAAAAAAAATTGGAAAGACTTAAAAACCTCTGCTCTAAATCGTACAAGGAATACCTTGAGAGAAATCAAACAGTTTTGAATCTTATCTAAGTGTTGAGTCTAGTACAAAATAAGGCCCTCATTAACTGAATAAAAATGAAAAAGATCATAGATTCTGTGCTCTCAAAAATTCCAAGAGACCTATAAAAAAATGTTTTACGATCGATAGGTAGAGTTTGAAAGAAAGTAGTCAAGGAATAAAGTATTTTGAAAAAGAACAAGAATGACTGAAGAACCTCTGCCCTAAATCATTAAAGAAATACCTTGTGAAAAATCAAGCGTTTTGAATCTTATCTAAGTGTTGATTCTAGTAAAAATAAGTCCCCTTATTAATGGAATAAAAAAAAATATCCTAAATTCGATGCTCTAAAAAATTCCAAGAGTAGACCTACAAAAAGACAAACTTTCTAGATCAATAGCTAGAGTTTAAGGAGAAGTAGTCAAGGACTAAAGTATTTTGAAAAAATTTAGAAAGACTTAAGAACCTCTGCTTTAAATCATCAAAGGAATACCATGAGAAAAATCAAACGTTTTTGAATCTTATCTTAGTGTTGATTCTAGTAAAAATTAGGCTCCTTATGAACTGAAAAAAAATGAAAAAGATCATAGATTCTGTGCCCTAAAAACTTCCAAGAGAGACCTACAAAAAAGCCAAACTGTTTCGATCGATAGGTAGAGTTTGAAGAGAAGTAGTCAAGGACTAAAGTATCTTGAAAAAAATTAGAAAGACTGAAGAACCTCTGCTCTAAATCAACAAAGGAATTCCTAGAGAAAAATCAAACGTTTTGAATCTTATTTAAGTGTTGAGTCTAGTACAAAATAAGGCCCCTTATTAACTGAATAAAAATGAAAAAGATCATAGATTCTGTTCCCCAAAAAAATTCCAAGAGAGACCTACAAAAAAACCAAACTGTTTCGATCGATAGGTAGAGTTTGAAGAGAAGTGGTCAAGGACTAAAGTATCTTGAAAAAAATTAGAAAGAGTGAAGAACCTCTGCTCTAAATCATCAAAGGAATTTCTAGAGAAAAATCAAACGTTTTGAATCTTATTTAAGTGTTGAGTCTAGTACAAAATAAGGCCCCTTATTAACTGAATAAAAATGAAAACGATCATAGATTCTGTGCTCTAAAAACTTCCAAGAGAGACCTACAAATAGACAAACTGATTCGATCGATAGGTAGAGTTTGAAGAGAAGTAGTCAAGGACTAAAGTATCTTGAAAAAAATTAGAAAGACTGAAGAACCTCTGCTCTAAATCATCAAAGGAATTCCTAGAGAAAAATCAAACGTTTTGAATCTTATTTAAGTGTTGAGTCTAGTACAAAATAAGGCCCCTTATTAACTGAATAAAAATGAAAAAGATCATAGATTCTGTTCCCCAAAAAAATTCCAAGAGAGACCTACAAAAAAACCAAACTGTTTCGATCGATAGGTAGAGTTTGAAGAGAAGTGGTCAAGGACTAAAGTATCTTGAAAAAAATTAGAAAGAGTGAAGAACCTCTGCTCTAAATCATCAAAGGAATTTCTAGAGAAAAATCAAACGTTTTGAATCTTATTTAAGTGTTGAGTCTAGTACAAAATAAGGCCCCTTATTAACTGAATAAAAATGAAAACGATCATAGATTCTGTGCTCTAAAAACTTCCAAGAGAGACCTACAAATAGACAAACTGATTCGATCGATAGGTAGAGTTTGAAGAGAAGTGGTCAAGGACAAAAGTATTTTGAAAAAAAAATTGGAAAGACTTAAAAACCTCTGCTCTAAATCGTACAAGGAATACCTTGAGAGAAATCAAACAGTTTTGAATCTTATCTAAGTGTTGAGTCTAGTACAAAATAAGGCCCTCATTAACTGAATAAAAATGAAAAAGATCATAGATTCTGTGCTCTCAAAAATTCCAAGAGACCTATAAAAAAATGTTTTACGATCGATAGGTAGAGTTTGAAAGAAAGTAGTCAAGGAATAAAGTATTTTGAAAAAGAACAAGAATGACTGAAGAACCTCTGCCCTAAATCATTAAAGAAATACCTTGTGAAAAATCAAGCGTTTTGAATCTTATCTAAGTGTTGATTCTAGTAAAAATAAGTCCCCTTATTAATGGAATAAAAAAAAATATCCTAAATTCGATGCTCTAAAAAATTCCAAGAGTAGACCTACAAAAAGACAAACTTTCTAGATCAATAGCTAGAGTTTAAGGAGAAGTAGTCAAGGACTAAAGTATTTTGAAAAAATTTAGAAAGACTTAAGAACCTCTGCTTTAAATCATCAAAGGAATACCATGAGAAAAATCAAACGTTTTTGAATCTTATCTTAGTGTTGATTCTAGTAAAAATTAGGCTCCTTATGAACTGAAAAAAAATGAAAAAGATCATAGATTCTGTGCCCTAAAAACTTCCAAGAGAGACCTACAAAAAAGCCAAACTGTTTCGATCGATAGGTAGAGTTTGAAGAGAAGTAGTCAAGGACTAAAGTATCTTGAAAAAAATTAGAAAGACTGAAGAACCTCTGCTCTAAATCAACAAAGGAATTCCTAGAGAAAAATCAAACGTTTTGAATCTTATTTAAGTGTTGAGTCTAGTACAAAATAAGGCCCCTTATTAACTGAATAAAAATGAAAAAGATCATAGATTCTGTTCCCCAAAAAAATTCCAAGAGAGACCTACAAAAAAACCAAACTGTTTCGATCGATAGGTAGAGTTTGAAGAGAAGTGGTCAAGGACTAAAGTATCTTGAAAAAAATTAGAAAGAGTGAAGAACCTCTGCTCTAAATCATCAAAGGAATTTCTAGAGAAAAATCAAACGTTTTGAATCTTATTTAAGTGTTGAGTCTAGTACAAAATAAGGCCCCTTATTAACTGAATAAAAATGAAAACGATCATAGATTCTGTGCTCTAAAAACTTCCAAGAGAGACCTACAAATAGACAAACTGATTCGATCGATAGGTAGAGTTTGAAGAGAAGTGGTCAAGGACAAAAGTATTTTGAAAAAAAAATTGGAAAGACTTAAAAACCTCTGCTCTAAATCGTACAAGGAATACCTTGAGAGAAATCAAACAGTTTTGAATCTTATCTAAGTGTTGAGTCTAGTACAAAATAAGGCCCTCATTAACTGAATAAAAATGAAAAAGATCATAGATTCTGTGCTCTCAAAAATTCCAAGAGACCTATAAAAAAAAGTTTTACGATCGATAGGTAGAGTTTGAAAGAAAGTAGTCAAGGAATAAAGTATTTTGAAAAAGAACAAGAATGACTGAAGAACCTCTGCCCTAAATCATTAAAGAAATACCTTGTGAAAAATCAAGCAGTTTTGAATCTTATCTAAGTGTTGATTCTAGTAAAAATAAGTCCCCTTATTAATGGAATAAAAAAAAATATCCTAAATTCGATGCTCTAAAAAATTCCAAGAGTAGACCTACAAAAAGACAAACTTTCTAGATCAATAGCTAGAGTTTAAGGAGAAGTAGTCAAGGACTAAAGTATTTTGAAAAAATTTAGAAAGACTTAAGAACCTCTGCTTTAAATCATCAAAGGAATACCATGAGAAAAATCAAACGTTTTTGAATCTTATCTTAGTGTTGATTCTAGTAAAAATTAGGCTCCTTATGAACTGAAAAAAAATGAAAAAGATCATAGATTCTGTGCCCTAAAAACTTCCAAGAGAGACCTACAAAAAAGCCAAACTGTTTCGATCGATAGGTAGAGTTTGAAGAGAAGAAGTCAAGGACTAAAGTATCTTGAAAAAAATTAGAAAGACTGAAGAACCTCTGCTCTAAATCATCAAAGGAATTCCTAGAGAAAAATCAAACGTTTTGAATCTTATTTAAGTGTTGAGTCTAGTACAAAATAAGGCCCCTTATTAACTGAATAAAAATGAAAAAGATCATAGATTCTGTTCCCCAAAAAAATTCCAAGAGAGACCTACAAAAAAACCAAACTGTTTCGATCGATAGGTAGAGTTTGAAGAGAAGTGGTCAAGGACTAAAGTATCTTGAAAAAAATTAGAAAGAGTGAAGAACCTCTGCTCTAAATCATCAAAGGAATTTCTAGAGAAAAATCAAACGTTTTGAATCTTATTTAAGTGTTGAGTCTAGTACAAAATAAGGCCCCTTATTAACTGAATAAAAATGAAAACGATCATAGATTCTGTGCTCTAAAAACTTCCAAGAGAGACCTACAAATAGACAAACTGATTCGATCGATAGGTAGAGTTTGAAGAGAAGTGGTCAAGGACAAAAGTATTTTGAAAAAAAAATTGGAAAGACTTAAAAACCTCTGCTCTAAATCGTACAAGGAATACCTTGAGAGAAATCAAACAGTTTTGAATCTTATCTAAGTGTTGAGTCTAGTACAAAATAAGGCCCTCATTAACTGAATAAAAATGAAAAAGATCATAGATTCTGTGCTCTCAAAAATTCCAAGAGACCTATAAAAAAATGTTTTACGATCGATAGGTAGAGTTTGAAAGAAAGTAGTCAAGGAATAAAGTATTTTGAAAAAGAACAAGAATGACTGAAGAACCTCTGCCCTAAATCATTAAAGAAATACCTTGTGAAAAATCAAGCGTTTTGAATCTTATCTAAGTGTTGATTCTAGTAAAAATAAGTCCCCTTATTAATGGAATAAAAAAAAATATCCTAAATTCGATGCTCTAAAAAATTCCAAGAGTAGACCTACAAAAAGACAAACTTTCTAGATCAATAGCTAGAGTTTAAGGAGAAGTAGTCAAGGACTAAAGTATTTTGAAAAAATTTAGAAAGACTTAAGAACCTCTGCTTTAAATCATCAAAGGAATACCATGAGAAAAATCAAACGTTTTTGAATCTTATCTTAGTGTTGATTCTAGTAAAAATTAGGCTCCTTATGAACTGAAAAAAAATGAAAAAGATCATAGATTCTGTGCCCTAAAAACTTCCAAGAGAGACCTACAAAAAAGCCAAACTGTTTCGATCGATAGGTAGAGTTTGAAGAGAAGTAGTCAAGGACTAAAGTATCTTGAAAAAAATTAGAAAGACTGAAGAACCTCTGCTCTAAATCAACAAAGGAATTCCTAGAGAAAAATCAAACGTTTTGAATCTTATTTAAGTGTTGAGTCTAGTACAAAATAAGGCCCCTTATTAACTGAATAAAAATGAAAAAGATCATAGATTCTGTTCCCCAAAAAAATTCCAAGAGAGACCTACAAAAAAACCAAACTGTTTCGATCGATAGGTAGAGTTTGAAGAGAAGTGGTCAAGGACTAAAGTATCTTGAAAAAAATTAGAAAGAGTGAAGAACCTCTGCTCTAAATCATCAAAGGAATTTCTAGAGAAAAATCAAACGTTTTGAATCTTATTTAAGTGTTGAGTCTAGTACAAAATAAGGCCCCTTATTAACTGAATAAAAATGAAAACGATCATAGATTCTGTGCTCTAAAAACTTCCAAGAGAGACCTACAAATAGACAAACTGATTCGATCGATAGGTAGAGTTTGAAGAGAAGTGGTCAAGGACAAAAGTATTTTGAAAAAAAAATTGGAAAGACTTAAAAACCTCTGCTCTAAATCGTACAAGGAATACCTTGAGAGAAATCAAACAGTTTTGAATCTTATCTAAGTGTTGAGTCTAGTACAAAATAAGGCCCTCATTAACTGAATAAAAATGAAAAAGATCATAGATTCTGTGCTCTCAAAAATTCCAAGAGACCTATAAAAAAATGTTTTACGATCGATAGGTAGAGTTTGAAAGAAAGTAGTCAAGGAATAAAGTATTTTGAAAAAGAACAAGAATGACTGAAGAACCTCTGCCCTAAATCATTAAAGAAATACCTTGTGAAAAATCAAGCGTTTTGAATCTTATTTAAGTGTTGAGTCTAGTACAAAATAAGGCCCCTTATTAACTGAATACAAATGAAGAAGATCGTAGATTCTGTCCCCTTAAAAAATTTCAAGAGAGCCCTACAAAAAGACAATCTTTTTTGATCGAAGGCTGGGGTTTAAAGAGAAGTAGTCAAGGACAAAAGTATCTTGAAAAAAATTAGAATAATTTAAGAACCTCTGCTCTAAATCATCAAAGGAATACCTTGAGAAAAATCAAACGTTTTTGAATCTTATCTAAGTGTTGATTCTAGTACGAATTAATGCCCCTTATTAACTGAATAAAAATGAAGGAGATCATAGATTCTGTTCCCCTAAAAAAATCCAAGAGAGACCTACAAAAAGACAATCTTTTACGATCGAAGGCTGGAGTTTAAAGAGAAGTAGTCAAGGACAAAAGTATCTTGAAAAAAATTAGAATAACTTAAGAACCTCTAAGCTAAATCATCAAAGGTATACCTTGAGAAAAATCAAACAGTTTTGAATCTTATCTAAGTGTTGATTCTAGTAAAAATAAGTCCCCTTATTAATGGAATAAAAAAAAATATCCTAAATTCGATGCTCTAAATAATTCCAAGAGTAGACCTACAAAAAGACAAACTTTCTAGATCAATAGCTAGAGATTAAGGAGAAGTAGTCAAGGACTAAAGTATTTTGAAAAAATTTAGAAAGACTTAAGAACCTCTGCTTTAAATCATTAAAGGAATACCATGAGAAAAATCAAACGTTTTTGAATCTTATCTTAGTGTTGATTCTAGTAAAAATTAGGCTCCTTATGAACTGAAAAAAAATGAAAAAGATCATAGATTCTGTGCCCTAAAAACTTCCAAGAGAGACCTACAAAAAAGCCAAACTGTTTCGATCGATAGGTAGAGTTTGAAGAGAAGTAGTCAAGGACTAAAGTATCTTGAAAAAAATTAGAAAGACTGAAGAACCTCTGCTCTAAATCATCAAAGGAATTCCTAGAGAAAAATCAAACGTTTTGAATCTTATTTAAGTGTTGAGTCTAGTACAAAATAAGGCCCCTTATTAACTGAATAAAAATGAAAACGATCATAGATTCTGTGCTCTAAAAACTTCCAAGAGAGACCTACAAATAGACAAACTGATTCGATCGATAGGTAGAGTTTGAAGAGAAGTGGTCAAGGACAAAAGTATTTTGAAAAAAAATTGGAAAGACTTAAAAACCTCTGCTCTAAATCGTACAAGGAATACCTTGAGAGAAATCAAACAGTTTTGAATCTTATCTTAGTGTTGATTCTAGTAAAAATTAGGCTCCTTATGAACTGAATAAAAATGAAAAAGACCATAGATTCTGTGCCCTAAAAAATTCCAAGAGAGACCTACAAAAAGACAATCTTTTACGATCGATAGCTAGAGTTTGAAGAGAAGTAGTCAAGGACTAAAGTATTTTGAAAAAAATTTAGAAAGACTTAAGAACCTCTGCTCTAAATCATCAAAGGAATACCTTGAGAAAAATCAAACGTTTTTGAATCTTATCTTAATGTTGATTCTAGTACAAAATGAGGCTCCTTATGAACTGAAAAAAAAATGAAAAATATCCTAAATTCGATGCTCTAAAAAATTCCAAGAGTACACCTACAAAAAGACAAACTTTCTAGATCAATAGCTAGAGTTTAAGGAGAAGTAGTCAAGGACTAAAGTATTTTGAAAAAAAATAGAATAACTTAAGAACCTCTGCCCTAAATCATCAAAGGAATACCTTGAGAAGAATCAAACAGTTTTGAATCTTATCTAAGTGTTGAGTCTAGTACAAAATAAGGCCCCTTATTAACTGAATAAAAATGAAGGAGATCATAGATTCTGTTCCCCTAAAAAAATCCAAGAGAGACCTACAAAAAGACAATCTTTTACGATCGAAGGCTGGAGTTTAAAGAGAAGTAGTCAAGGACAAAAGTATCTTGAAAAAAATTAGAATAACTTAAGAACCTCTAAGCTAAATCATCAAAGGTATACCTTGAGAAAAATCAAACAGTTTTGAATCTTATCTAAGTGTTGAGTCTAGTACAAAATAAGGCCCCTTATTAACTGAATACAAATGAAGAAGATCGTAGATTCTGTCCCCTTAAAAAATTTCAAGAGAGCCCTACAAAAAGACAATCTTTTTTGATCGAAGGCTGGGGTTTAAAGAGAAGTAGTCAAGGACAAAAGTATCTTGAAAAAAATTAGAATAACTTAAGAACCTCTAAACTAAATAATCAAAGGTATACCTTGAGAAAAATCAAACGTTTTGAATCTTATCTAAGTGTTGTGTCTAGTACAAAATAAGGCCCCTTATTAACTGAATAAAAATGAAAAAGATCATAGATTCTGTTCCCCAAAAAAATTCCAAGAGAGACCTACAAAAAAGCCAAACTGTTTCGATCGATAGGTAGAGTTTCAAGAGAAGTAGTCAAGGATTAAAGTATCTTGAAAAAGATTAGAATAACTGAAGAACATCTTCTCTAAATCATCAAAGGAACACCTTGCAAAAAAGCAAACGTTTTGAATCTTATCTAAGTGTTGATTCTAGCATGAAATAAGGCCCCAATTAACTGAATAAAAATGAAAAAGATCATAGATTCTGTTCCCTAAAAAATCCAAGAGAAACCTTTAAAAAGACAAACTTTTTTGATCGAAGGCTGGAGTTTAAAGAGAAGTAGTCAAGGACAAAAGTGTCTTGAAAAAAATTAGAATAACTTAAGAACCTCTAAACTAAATCATCAAAGGTATACCTTGAGAAAAATCAAACAGTTTTGAATCTTATCTAAGTGTTGAGTCTGGTACAAAATAAGGCCCCTTATTAACTGAATACAAATGAAGAAGATCGTAGATTCTGTCCCCTTAAAAAATTTCAAGAGAGCCCTACAAAAAGACAATCTTTTTTGATCGAAGGCTGGGGTTATAAGAGAAGTAGTCAAGGACAAAAGTATCTTGAAAAAAATTAGAATAACTTAAGAACCTCTAAACTAAATAATCAAAGGTATACCTTGAGAAAAATCAAACGTTTTGAATCTTATCTAAGTGTTGAGTCTAGTACAAAATAAGGCCCCTTATTAACTGAATAAAAATGAAAAAGATCATAGATTCTGTTCCCCAAAAATATTCCAAGAGAGACCTACAAAAAAGCCAAACTGTTTCGATCGATAGGTAGAGTTTGAAGAGAAGTAGTCAAGGATTAAAGTATCTTGAAAAAGATTAGAATAACTGAAGAACATCTTCTCTAAATCATCAAAGGAACACCTTGCAAAAAATCAAACGTTTTGAATCTTATCTAAGTGTTGATTCTAGCATGAAATAAGGCCCCAATTAACTGAATAAAAATGAAGGAGATCATAGATTCTGTTCCCTAAAAAATCCAAGAGAAACCTTTAAAAAGACAAACTTTTTTGATCGAAGGCTGGAGTTTAAAGAGAAGTAGTCAAGGACAAAAGTGACTTGAAAAAAATTAGAATAACTTAAGAACCTCTAAACTAAATCATCAAAGGTATACCTTGAGAAAAATCAAACAGTTTTGAATCTTATCTAAGTGTTGAGTCTAGTACAAAATAAGGCCCCTTATTAACTGAATAAAAATGAAAAAGATTATAGATTCTGTTCTCCTAAAAAAGCCAAGAGAGACCTTCAAAAAGACAAACTTTTTTGATCGAAGGCTGGAGTTTAAAGAGAAGTAGTCAAGGACAAAAGTATCTTGAAAAAAATTAGAATAACTTAAGAACCTCTAAACTAAATCATCAAAGGTATACCTTGAGAAAAATCAAACAGTTTTGAATCTTATCTAAGTGTTGAGTCTAGTACAAAATAAGGCCCCTTATTAACTGAATACAAATGAAGAAGATCGTAGATTCTGTCCCCTTAAAAAATTTCAAGAGAGCCCTACAAAAACACAATCTTTTTTGATCGAAGGCTGGGGTTATAAGAGAAGTAGTCAAGGACAAAAGTATCTTGAAAAAAATTAGAATAATTTAAGAACCTCTGCTCTAAATCATCAAAGGAATACCTTGAGAAAAATCAAACGTTTTTGAATCTTATCTTAATGTTGATTCTAGTACAAAATGAGGCTCCTTATGAACTGAAAAAAAATGAAAAAGATCATAGATTCTGTGCCCTAAAAACTTCCAAGAGAGACCTACAAAAAGACAAACCTTTTCGATCGATAGGTAAAGTTTGAAGAGAAGTAGTCAACGATTAAAGTATCTTGAAAAAAAATAGAATAACTTAAGAACCTCTGCCCTAAATCATCAAAGGAATACCTTGAGAAGAATCAAACAGTTTTGAATCTTATCTAAGTGTTGAGTCTAGTACAAAATAAGGCCCCTTATTAACTGAATAAAAATGAAGGAGATCATAGATTCTGTTCCCCTAAAAAAATCCAAGAGAGACCTACAAAAAGACAATCTTTTACGATCAAAGGCTGGAGTTTAAAGAGAAGTAGTCAAGGACAAAAGTATCTTGAAAAAAATTAGAATAACTTAAGAACCTCTAAACTAAATCATCAAAGGTATACCTTGAGAAAAATCAAACAGTTTTGAATCTTATCTAAGTGTTGAGTCTAGTACAAAATAAGGCCCCTTATTAACTGAATAAAAATGAAGGAGATCATAGATTCTGTTCCCCTAAAAAAATCCAAGAGAGACCTACAAAAAGACAATCTTTTACGATCAAAGGCTGGAGTTTAAAGAGAAGTAGTCAAGGACAAAAGTATCTTGAAAAAAATTAGAATAACTTAATAACCTCTAAACTAAATTATCAAAGGTATACATTGAGAAAAATCAAACAGTTTTTAATCTTATCTTAGTGTTGAGTCTAGTACAAAATAAGGCCCTCATTAACTGAATAAAAATGAAGAAGATCATAGATTCTGTCCCCTTAAAAAAATTTCAAGAGAGCCCTACAAAAAGACAATCTTTTTTGATCGAAGGCTGGGGTTATAAGAGAAGTAGTCAAGGACAAAAGTATCTTGAAAAAAATTAGAATAACTTAAGAACCTCTAAACTAAATAATCAAAGGTATACCTTGAGAAAAATCAAACGTTTTGAATCTTATCTAAGTGTTGAGTCTAGTACAAAATAAGGCCCCTTATTAACTGAATAAAAATGAAAAAGATCATAGATTCTGTTCCCCAAAAAAATTCCAAGAGAGACCTACAAAAAAGCCAAACTGTTTCGATCGATAGGTAGAGTTTGAAGAGAAGTAGTCAAGGATTAAAGTATCTTGAAAAAGATTAGAATAACTGAAGAACATCTTCTCTAAATCATCAAAGGAACACCTTGCAAAAAATCAAACGTTTTGAATCTTATCTAAGTGTTGATTCTAGCATGAAATAAGGCCCCAATTAACTGAATAAAAATGAAAAAGATCATAGATTCTGTTCCCTAAAAAATCCAAGAGAAACCTTTAAAAAGACAAACTTTTTTGATCGAAGGCTGGAGTTTAAAGAGAAGTAGTCAAGGACAAAAGTGTCTTGAAAAAAATTAGAATAACTTAAGAACCTCTAAACTAAATCATCAAAGGTATACCTTGAGAAAAATCAAACAGTTTTGAATCTTATCTAAGTGTTGAGTCTAGTACAAATTAAGGCCCCTTATTAACTGAATAAAAATGAAAAAAAATTATAGATTCTGTTCTCCTAAAAAAGCCAAGAGAGACCTTCAAAAAGACAAACTTTTTGATCGAAGGCTGGAGTTTAAAGAGAAGTAGTCAAGGACAAAAGTATCTTGAAAAAAATTAGAATAACTTAAGAACCTCTAAACTAAATCATCAAAGGTATACCTTGAGAAAAATCAAACAGTTTTGAATCTTATCTAAGTGTTGAGTCTAGTACAAAATAAGGCCCCTTATTAACTGAATACAAATGAAGAAGATCGTAGATTCTGTCCCCTTAAAAAATTTCAAGAGAGCCCTACAAAAAGACAATCTTTTTTGATCGAAGGCTGGGGTTATAAGAGAAGTAGTCAAGGACAAAAGTATCTTGAAAAAAATTAGAATAATTTAAGAACCTCTGCTCTAAATCATCAAAGGAATACCTTGAGAAAAATCAAACGTTTTTGAATCTTATCTTAATGTTGATTCTAGTACAAAATGAGGCTCCTTATGAACTGAAAAAAAATGAAAAAGATCATAGATTCTGTGCCCTAAAAACTTCCAAGAGAGACCTACAAATAGACAAACTGATTCGATCGATAGGTAGAGTTTAAAGAGAAGTAGTCAAGGACAAAAGTATCTTGAAAAAAATTAGAATAACTTAAGAACCTCTAAACTAAATAATCAAAGGTATACCTTGAGAAAAATCAAACAGTTTTGAATCTTATCTAAGTGTTGAGTCTAGTACAAAATAAGGCCTCTTATTAACTGAATAAAAATGAAAAAGATCATAGATTCTGTTCCCCAAAAAAATTCCAAGAGAGACCTACAAAAAAGCCAAACTGTTTCGATCGATAGATAGAGTTTGAAGAGAAGTAGTCAAGGATTAAAGTATCTTGAAAAAGATTAGAATAACTGAAGAACATCTTCTCTAAATCATCAAAGGAACACCTTGCAAAAAATCAAACGTTTTGAATCTTATCTAAGTGTTGATTCTAGCATGAAATAAGGCCCCAATTAACTGAATAAAAATGAAAAAGATCATAGATTCTGTTCCCTAAAAAATCCAAGAGAAACCTTTAAAAAGACAAACTTTTTTGATCGAAGGCTGGAGTTTAAAGAGAAGTAGTCAAGGACAAAAGTGTCTTGAAAAAAATTAGAATAACTTAAGAACCTCTAAACTAAATCATCAAAGGTATACCTTGAGAAAAATCAAACAGTTTTGAATCTTATCTAAGTGTTGAGTCTAGTACAAAATAAGGCCCCTTATTAACTGAATAAAAATGAAAAAGATCATAGATTCTGTGCTCTCAAAAATTCCAAGAGAGACCTATAAAAAAAAGTTTTAAGATCGATAGGTAGAGTTTGAAAGGAAGTAGTCAAGGAATAAAGTATTTTGAAAAAGAACAAGAATGACTGAAGAACCTCTGCCCTAAATCATCAAAGGTATACCTTGAGAAAAATCAAACAGTTTTGAATCTTATCTTAGTGTTGAGTCTAGTACAAAATAAGGCCCTCATTAACTGAATACAAATGAAGAAGATCATAGATTCTGTCCCCTTAAAAAATTTCAAGAGAGCCCTACAAAAAGACAATCTTTTTTGATCGAAGGCTGGGGTTATAAGAGAAGTAGTCAAGGACAAAAGTATCTTGAAAAAAATTAGAATAACTTAAGAACCTCTAAACTAAATAATCAAAGGTATACCTTGAGAAAAATCAAACAGTTTTGAATCTTATCTAAGTGTTGAGTCTAGTACAAAATAAGGCCTCTTATTAACTGAATAAAAATGAAAAAGATCATAGATTCTGTTCCCCAAAAAAATTCCAAGAGAGACCTACAAAAAAGCCAAACTGTTTCGATCGATAGGTAGAGTTTGAAGAGAAGTAGTCAAGGATTAAAGTATCTTGAAAAAGATTAGAATAACTGAAGAACATCTTCTCTAAATCATCAAAGGAACACCTTGCAAAAAATCAAACGTTTTGAATCTTATCTAAGTGTTGATTCTAGCATGAAATAAGGCCCCAATTAACTGAATAAAAATGAAAAAGATCATAGATTCTGTTCCCTAAAAAATCCAAGAGAAACCTTTAAAAAGACAAACTTTTTTGATCGAAGGCTGGAGTTTAAAGAGAAGTAGTCAAGGACAAAAGTGTCTAAAAAAAAATTAGAATAACTTAAGAACCTCTAAACTAAATCATCAAAGGTATACCTTGAGAAAAATCAAACAGTTTTGAATCTTATCTGAGTGTTGAGTCTAGTACAAAATAAGGCCCCTTATTAACTGAATAAAAATGAAAAAGATCATAGATTCTGTTCCCCAAAAAAATTCCAAGAGAGACCTACAAAAAAGCCAAACTGTTTCAATCGATAGGTAGAGTTTGAAGAGAAGTAGTCAAGGATTAAAGTATCTTGAAAAAGATTAGAATAACTGAAGAACATCTTCTCTAAATCATCAAAGGAACACCTTACAAAAAATCAAACGTTTTGAATCTTATCTAAGTGTTGATTCTAGCATGAAATAAGGCCCCAATTAACTGAATAAAAATGAAAATGATCATAGATTCTGTTCCCCTAAAAAAATCCAAGAGAAACCTTTAAAAAGACAAACTTTTTTGATCGAAGGCTGGAGTTTAAAGAGAAGTAGTCAAGGACAAAAGTATCTTGAAAAAAATTAGAATAACTTAAGAACCTCTAAACTAAATCATCAAAGGTATACCTTGAGAAAAATCAAACAGTTTTGAATCTTATCTAAGTGTTGAGTCTAGTACAAAATAAGGCCCCTTATTAACTGAATACAAATGAAGAAGATCGTAGATTCTGTCCCCTTAAAAACTTTCAAGAGAGCCCTACAAAAAGACAATCTTTTTTGATCGAAGATTGGGGTTTAAAGAGAAGTAGTCAAGGACAAAAGTATCTTGAAAAAAATTAGAATAATTTAAGAACCTCTAAACTAAATAATCAAAGGTATACCTTGAGAAAAATCAAACAGTTTTGAATCTTATCTAAGTGTTGAGTCTAGTACAAAATAAGGCCCCTTATTAACTGAATAAAAATGAAGGAGATCATAGATTCTGTTCCCCTAAAAAAATCCAAGAGAGACCTACAAAAAGACAATCTTTTACGATCGAAGGCTGGAGTTTAAAGAGAAGTAGTCAAGGACAAAAGTATCTTGAAAAAAATTAGAATAACTTAAGAACCCCTAAACTAAATCATCAAAGGTATACCTTGAGAAAAATCAAACAGTTTTGAATCTTATCTAAGTGTTGAGTCTAGTACAAAATAAGGCCCCTTATTAACTGAATACAAATGAAGAAGATCGTAGATTCTGTCCCCTTAAAAAATTTCAAGAGAGCCCTACAAAAAGACAATCTTTTTTGATCGAAGGCTGGGGTTATAAGAGAAGTAGTCAAGGACAAAAGTATCTTGAAAAAAATTAGAATAACTTAAGAACCTCTAAACTAAATCATCAAAGGAATACCTTGAGAAAAATCAAACAGTTTTGAATCTTATCTAAGTGTTGAGTCTAGTACAAAATAAGGCCTCTTATTAACTGAATAAAAATGAAAAAGATCATAGATTCTGTTCCCCAAAAAAATTCCAAGAGAGACCTACAAAAAAGCCAAACTGTTTCGATCGATAGGTAGAGTTTGAAGAGAAGTAGTCAAGGATTAAAGTATCTTGAAAAAGATTAGAATAACTGAAGAACATCTTCTCTAAATCATCAAAGGAACACCTTGCAAAAAATCAAACGTTTTGAATCTTATCTAAGTGTTGATTCTAGCATGAAATAAGGCCCCAATTAACTGAATAAAAATGAAAAAGATCATAGATTCTGTTCCCTAAAAAATCCAAGAGAAACCTTTAAAAAGACAAACTTTTTTGATCGAAGGCTGGAGTTTAAAGAGAAGTAGTCAAGGACAAAAGTGTCTTGAAAAAAATTAGAATAACTTAAGAACCTCTAAACTAAATCATCAAAGGTATACCTTGAGAAAAATCAAACAGTTTTGAATCTTATCTAAGTGTTGAGTCTAGTACAAAATAAGGCCCCTTATTAACTGAATAAAAATGAAAAAGATCATAGATTCTGTGCTCTCAAAAATTCCAAGAGAGACCTATAAAAAAAAGTTTTACGATCGATAGGTAGAGTTTGAAAGGAAGTAGTCAAGGAATAAAGTATTTTGAAAAAGAACAAGAATGACTGAAGAACCTCTGCCCTAAATCATTAAAGAAATACCTTGTGAAAAATCAAGCGTTTTGAATCTTATCTAAGTGTTGATTCTAGTAAAACTAAGTCCACTTATTAATGGAATAAAAAAAAATATCCTAAATTCGATGCTCTAAAAAATTCCAAGAGTAGACCTACAAAAAGACAAACTTTCTAGATCAATAGCTAGAGTTTAAGGAGAAGTAGTCAAGGACTAAAGTATTTTGAAAAAATTTAGAAAGACTTAAGAACCTCTGCTCTAAATCATCAAAGGAATACCTTGAGAAAAATCAAACGTTTTTGAATCTTATCTTAATGTTGATTCTAGTACAAAATGAGGCTCCTTATGAACTGAAAAAAAATGAAAAAGATCATAGATTCTGTGCCCTAAAAACTTCCAAGAGAGACCTACAAAAAAGCCAAACTGTTTCGATCGATAGGTAGAGTTTGAAGAGAAGTGGTCAAGGACTAAAGTATCTTGAAAAAAATTAGAAAGACTGAAGAACCTCTGCTCTAAATCATCAAAGTAATTCCAAGAGAAAAATCAAACGTTTTGAATCTTATTTCAGTGTTGAGTCTAGTACAAAATAAGGCCCCTTATGAACTGAATAAAATTGAAAAAGACCATAGATTCCGTGCCCTAAAAAATTCCAAGAGAGACCTACAAAAAGACAATCTTTTACGATCGATAGCTAGAGTTTGAAGAGAAGTAGTCAAGGACTAAAGTATTTTGAAAAAAAATTAGAAAGACTTAAGAACCTCTGCTCTAAATCATCAAAGGAATACCTTGAGAAAAATCAAACGTTTTTGAATCTTATCTTGATTTTGATTCTAGTACAAAATGAGGCCCCTTATTAACTGAATAAAAATGAGAAAGATCATAGATTCTGTTCCCCTAAAAAATTCCAAGAGAGACCTACAAAAAGACAAACCTTTTCGATTGATAGGTAAAGTTTGAAGAGAAGTAGTCAACCATTAAAGTATCTTGAAAAAAAATAGAATAACTTAAGAACCTCTGCCCTAAATCATCAAAGGAATACCTTGAGAAGAATCAAACAGTTTTGAATCTTATCTAAGTGTTGAGTCTAGTACAAAATAAGGCCCCTTATTAACTGAATAAAAATGAAAAAGATCATAGATTCTGTTCCCATAAAAAAATCCAAGAGAGCCCTACAAAAAGACAATCTTTTACGATCGAAGGCTGGAGTTTAAAGAGAAGTAGTCAAGGACAAAAGTATCTTGAAAAAAATTAGAATAACTTAAGAACCTCTAAACTAAATAATCAAAGGTATACCTTGAGAAAAATCAAACAGTTTTGAATCTTATCTAAGTGTTGAGTCTAGTACAAAATAAGGCCCCTTATTAACTGAATAAAAATGAAAAAGATCATAGATTCTGTTCCCCTAAAAAAATCCAAGAGAGACCTACAAAAAGACAATCTTTTACGATCGAAGGCTGGAGTTTAAAGAGAAGTAGTCAAGGACAAAAGTATCTTGAAAAAAATTAGAATAACTTAAGAACCTCTGCTCTAAATCATCAAAGGTATACCTTGAGGAAAATCAAACAGTTTTGAATCTTATCTTAGTGTTGAGTCTAGTACAAAATAAGGCCCCTTATTAACTGAATAAAAATGAAAAAGATCATAGATTCTGTTCCCCTAAAAAAATTTCAATCGAGCTTTAAAAAAGAGAAACTTTTTCGATCGATAGGTAGAGTTTGAAGAGAAGTAGTCAAGGATTAAAGTATCTTGAAAAAGATTAGAATAACTGAAGAACATCTTCTCTAAATCATCAAAGGAACACCTTGCAAAAAATCAAACGTTTTGAATCTTATCTAAGTGTTGAGTCTAGTACAAAATAAGGCCCCTTATTAACTGAATAAAAATGAAAAAGATTATAGATTCTGTTCCCCAAAAAAATTCCAAGAGAGACCTACAAAAAAGCCAAACTGTTTCGATCGATAGGTAGAGTTTGAAGAGAAGTAGTCAAGGATTAAAGTATCTTGAAAAAGATTAGAATAACTGAAGAACATCTTCTCTAAATCATCAAAGGAACACCTTGCAAAAACTCAAACGTTTTGAATCTTATCTAAGTGTTGATTCTAGCATGAAATAAGGCCCCAATTAACTGAATAAAAATGAAAAAGATCATAGATTCTGTTCCTTAAAAAATCCAAGAGAAACCTTTAAAAAGACAAACTTTTTTGATCGAAGGCTGGAGTTTAAAGAGAAGTAGTCAAGGACAAAAGTGTCTTGAAAAAAATTAGAATAACTTAAGAACCTCTAAACTAAATCATCAAAGGTATACCTTGAGAAAAATCAAACAGTTTTGAATCTTATCTAAGTGTTGAGTCTAGTACAAAATAAGACCCTCATTAACTGAATAAAAATGAAAAAGATCATAGATTCTGTGCTCTCAAAAATTCCAAGAGAGACCTATAAAAAAAAGTTTTACGATGGATAGGTAGAGTTTGAAAGGAAGTAGTCAAGGAATAAAGTATTTTGAAAAAGAACAAGAATGACTGAAGAACCTCTGCCCTAAATCATTAAAGAAATACCTTGTGAAAAATCATGCGTTTTGAATCTTATCTAAGTGTTGATTCTAGTAAAACTAAGTCCACTTATTAATGGAATAAAAAAAAATATCCTAAATTCGATGCTCTAAAAAATTCCAAGAGTAGACCTACAAAAAGACAAACTTTCTAGATCAATAGCTAGAGTTTAAGGAGAAGTAGTCAAGGACTAAAGTATTTTGAAAAAATTTAGAAAGACTGAAGAACCTCTGCTCTAAATCATCAAAGTAATTCCTAGAGAAAAATCAAACGTTTTGAATCTTATTTCAGTGTTGAGTCTAGTACAAAATAAGGTCCCTTATGAACTGAATAAAAATGAAAAAGACCATAGATTCTGTGCCCTAAAAAATTCCAAGAGAGACCTACAAAAAGACAATCTTTTACGATCGATAGCTAGAGTTTGAAGAGAAGTAGTCAAGGACTAAATTATTTTGAAAAAAAATTAGAAAGACTTAAGAAACTCTGCTCTAAATCATCAAAGGAATACCTTGAGAAAAATCAAACGTTTTTGAATCTTATCTTGATGTTGATTCTAGTACAAAATGAGGCCCCTTATTAACTGAATAAAAATGAGAAAGATCATAGATTCTGTTCCCCTAAAAAATTCCAAGAGAGACCTACAAAAAGACAAACCTTTTCGATCGATAGGTAAAGTTTGAAGAGAAGTAGTCAACGATTAAAGTATCTTGAAAAAAAATAGAATAACTTAAGAACCTCTGCCCTAAATCATCAAAGGAATACCTTGAGAAAAATCAAACGTTTTTGAATCTTATCTTGATGTTGATTCTAGTACAAAATGAGGCCCCTTATTAACTGAATAAAAATGAGAAAGATCATAGATTCTGTTCCCCTAAAAAATTCCAAGAGAGACCTACAAAAAGACAAACTTTCTAGATCAATAGCTAGAGTTTAAGGAGAAGTAGTCAAGGACTAAAGTATTTTGAAAAAATTTAGAAAGACTTAAGAACCTCTGCTCTAAATCATCAAAGGAATTCCTAGAGAAAAATCAAACAGTTTTGAATCTTATCGAAGTGTTGAGTCTAGTACAAAATAAGGCCCCTTATTAACTGAATAAAAATGAAAAAGATCATAGATTCTGTGCCCTAAAAACTTCCAAGAGAGACCTACAAAAAAGCCAAACTGTTTCGATCGATAGGTAGAGTTTGAAGAGAAGTAGTCAAGGATTAAAGTATCTTGAAAAAGATTAGAATAACTGAAGAACATCTTCTCTAAATCATCAAAGGAATACCTTGAGAAAAATCAAACGTTTTTGAATCTTATCTTAATGTTGATTCTAGTACAAAATAAGGCCCCTTATTAACTGAATAAAAAGGAAAAAGATCATAGTATCTGTGCCCTAAAAAAATTCCAAGAGAGACCTTTAAAAAGACAATCTTTTTCGATCGATAGCTAGAGTTTGAGGAGATATAGTCAAGGACTAAAGTATCTTGAAAAAAATTTAGAAAGACTTAAGAACCTCTGCTCTTAATCATCAAAGGAAATCCTAGAGAAAAATCAAACGTTTTGAATCTTATTTCAGTGTTGAGTCTAGTACAAAATAAGGCCCCTTATGAACTGAATAAAAATGAAAAAGACCATAGATTCTGTGCCCTAAAAAATTCCAAGAGAGACCTTTAAAAAGACAAACTTTTTTGATCGAAGGCTGGAGTTTAAAGAGAAGTAGTCAAGGACAAAAGTGTCTTGAAAAAAATTAGAATAACTTAAGAACCTCTAAACTAAATCATCAAAGGTATACCTTGAGAAAAATCAAACAGTTTTGAATCTTATCTAAGTGTTGAGTCTAGTACAAAATAAGGCCTCTTATTAACTGAATAAAAATGAAAAAGATCATAGATTCTGTTCCCCTAAAAAAATCCAAGAGAGACCTACAAAAAGACAAACTTTTTTGATCGAAGGCTGGAGTTTAAAGAGAAGTAGTCAAGGACAAAAGTGTCTTGAAAAAAATTAGAATAACTTAAGAACCTCTAAACTAAATCATCAAAGGTATACCTTGACAAAAATCAAACAGTTTTGAATCTTATCTAAGTGTTGAGTCTAGTACAAAATAAGGCCCCTTATTAACTGAATAAAAATGAAAAAGATCATAGATTCTGTGCTCTCAAAAATTCCAAGAGAGACCTATAAAAAAAGTTTTACGATCGATAGGTAGAGTTTGAAAGGAAGTAGTCAAGGAATAAAGTATTTTGAAAAAGAACAAGAATGACTGAAGAACCTCTGCCCTAAATCATTAAAGAAATACCTTGTGAAAAATCAAGCGTTTTGAATCTTATCTAAGTGTTGATTCTAGTAAAAATAAGTCCCCTTATTAATGGAATAAAAAAAAATATCCTAAATTCGATGCTCTAAAAAATTCCAAGAGTAGACCTACAAAAAGACAAACTTTCTAGATCAATAGCTAGAGTTTAAGGAGAAGTAGTCAAGGACTAAAGTATTTTGAAAAAATTTAGAAAGACTTAAGAACCTCTGCTTTAAATCATCAAAGGAATACCATGAGAAAAATCAAACGTTTTTGAATCTTATCTTAGTGTTGATTCTAGTAAAAATTAGGCTCCTTATGAACTGAAAAAAAATGAAAAAGATCATAGATTCTGTGCCCTAAAAACTTCCAAGAGAGACCTACAAAAAAGCCAAACTGTTTCGATCGATAGGTAGAGTTTGAAGAGAAGTAGTCAAGGACTAAAGTATCTTGAAAAAAATTAGAAAGACTGAAGAACCTCTGCTCTAAATCAACAAAGGAATTCCTAGAGAAAAATCAAACGTTTTGAATCTTATTTAAGTGTTGAGTCTAGTACAAAATAAGGCCCCTTATTAACTGAATAAAAATGAAAAATATCATAGATTCTGTTCCCCTAAAAAAATTTCAATCGAGCTTTAAAAAAGAGAAACTTTTTCGATCGATAGGTAGAGTTTGAAGAGAAGTAGTCAAGGATTAAAGTATCTTGAAAAAGATTAGAATAACTGAAGAACATCTTCTCTAAATCATCAAAGGAACACCTTGCAAAAAATCAAACGTTTTGAATCTTATCTAAGTGTTGAGTCTAGTACAAAATAAGGCCCCTTATTAACTGAATAAAAATGAAAAAGATTATAGATTCTGTTCCCCAAAAAAATTCCAAGAGAGACCTACAAAAAAGCCAAACTGTTTCGATCGATAGGTAGAGTTTGAAGAGAAGTAGTCAAGGATTAAAGTATCTTGAAAAAGATTAGAATAACTGAAGAACATCTTCTCTAAATCATCAAAGGAACACCTTGCAAAAACTCAAACGTTTTGAATCTTATCTAAGTGTTGATTCTAGTAAAATAAGTCCCCTTATTAATGGAATAAAAAAAAATATCCTAAATTCGATGCTCTAAAAAATTCCAAGAGTAGACCTACAAAAAGACAAACTTTCTAGATCAATAGCTAGAGTTTAAGGAGAAGTAGTCAAGGACTAAAGTATTTTGAAAAAATTTAGAAAGACTTAAGAACCTCTGCTTTAAATCATCAAAGGAATACCATGAGAAAAATCAAACGTTTTTGAATCTTATCTTAGTGTTGATTCTAGTAAAAATTAGGCTCCTTATGAACTGAAAAAAAATGAAAAAGATCATAGATTCTGTGCCCTAAAAACTTCCAAGAGAGACCTACAAAAAAGCCAAACTGTTTCGATCGATAGGTAGAGTTTGAAGAGAAGTGGTCAAGGACTAAAGTATCTTGAAAAAAATTAGAAAGACTGAAGAACCTCTGCTCTAAATCATCAAAGGAATTCCTAGAGAAAAATCAAACGTTTTGAATCTTATTTAAGTGTTGAGTCTAGTACAAAATAAGGCCCCTTATTAACTGAATAAAAATGAAAACGATCATAGATTCTGTGCCCTAAAAACTTTCAAGAGAGACCTACAAATAGACAAACTGTTTCGATCGATAGGTAGAGTTTGAAGAGAAGTGGTCAAGGACTAAAGTATTTTGAAAAAAAATTAGAAAGACTTAAAAACCTCTGCTCTAAATCGTACAAGGAATACCTTGAGAAAAACCAAGCGTTTTTGAATCTTATCTTAGTGTTGATTCTAGTAAAAATTAGGCTCCTTATGAACTGAAAAAAAATGAAAAAGATCATAGATTCGGTGCTTTAAAAAAATCCAAGAGGAGACCAACAAAAAGACAAACTTTCTCGATCGATAGCTAGAGTTTGAAGAGAAGTAGTCAAGGATTAAAGTATCTTGAAAAAAATTTAGAAAGACTTAAGAACCTCGGCTCTAAATCATCAAAAGAACACTTGAGAGAAATCAAACGTTTAGAAACGTTTAGCCACCAGAAAAACAAATTCAGTGTTAGAAAATTCCGTCTTTCGAAACCAAATAAGACGTTTTGTTGCTGAAGAGACATTCCATAAGTTAAAGTTTTTCCTTTACAATTCAAAATGTGAATAAGAAGAATTAAATAAGGTTAAGGGTAGAAGAAACATTAAATTTAGAACTTTAATCATTAATTTTCAAACTTTGGTGAAGGTTTATCAAACAAGAATTTAGTCTGGGAGGAAAATACTATAAGAAAAAAGACATAATTACGCGTAGGTTATGGAAGCCTTTTTGAAATTAAAAAGAACAATTTAGAGAACAAAGATATCCCACAATTTCAAGAGGAGATTGATAAAATTCATTAATTAAAAAGAACAACAAAAATACTTTTCTTTATTTAGATAATTAAAAGACAACTTGAAAGAGAAAATCCGTCTTGATGTAAATTAAGAAATTTGCGTGTTCAATAACAATAGAATAGAAGAACCGAATAAAGAATGTAGACATACTCGATTGTATATTTTGAAAGCGTTCTAGAAATCGACAAAAAGTTTGAAAGGTCAAGGAATTAACTTTATGTCAGGTGCAGGCACGTAAATGAAAGGGGGCATGGGGGGCGTAACGCTCCCCAAAGTTTGGAAAAACCAATTTCAGTTGGAAATTTTAACAGATTACTTGGCTTTTTTTCACAAAAGTCACGCGGGCTGGAACTCCAATGATCAAAAAAGGAAAACTGAAAGCAAAGTTTGATTTCCATGGCAAAGAGCCTTTCAGAGTTGGTCACTCACAATTCGTATTGAAATGTTTAAAGGGTGCTTCAAATATTTAGAGAAGAGCCTTCAAATGTTTACAAAGCCTGTGTATGTTGGTAGGCATCCATTCCTGTGATCCTTCTACTTATTTTCAGAAATGAACAAAATAACACTCACCACTCCTAGATTCAATCAACGTGGCTTTTTCGCCATATTCTCTATGTGTCCCTTCACCAATCAAGTTCATGTTTTTGAATAAGCACTTTCTGTTTAGCAATTTGAGACTTTTCTGTAAGATTACTATCATCTCGTGATTATGATTTTTGATCTGTAACAGAATGAGCATTTTGTGACTTCTATTGAACTGAAAGAGCTCTGATTGTTAACAACAGAATCGCATGACCAATCGCAAATCGCATAATATCAAATGCTTTTTAGATCTATGGACATTGCCAATTTGCTGTTTGGGATCAACATTATTTTTTGACACCAGCAATCCATAGTTATAATGTATTAGTGTTTACCATAGCTTTGGAGAGGCGACAGACAGATTAGTTTACATAGATATTTATGATATAAAGTTTGAGTGAAAAGATTCTATCTAATGAAAATTACTGTTTACCGGTCTGCCATAAAGGTCTTGATGCTGTATAGACAAAGCAGTACACGCTTTTGATGTATAGAACAGGACGGTTCTAAGTTGCTACTCCAAATTTCACACTTAATGCGGTCACCAGGCAACTGTTCAGGCAATTAGTTAATTATATTTTATCTATACCATCAAGAAACCTAGGCATCATTTCTTTAACCTGATTTAAGATGCGTCAGACAGCAATAAGAATGCAACCCATAGATGAGGCCCTATAAGGGGTATTTGAAATATGAAATAATTGCGATTTTTGGAGAAAAAATATAAATATTTAGGTTTTTTGGCTTTGAAATATGAAATAATATTGATTCCCAGAATGAAATATCAAAATAGCGAAATAACTGAGTGTTCTATAAATTCTATGTGAGGATTATTTATTTGATCGCAGAAGCCACACAAAACAGCGATAATTGAGCTGTTTAGATTTGAGGTCAAGTTAATTCTGCGTGTCAGTTCACCTTTAAGTTTCCAGAACCCCACCCAGCTATTCATAGATAGAGCGAGTAGCAAGCATTTACTTCAGTTTAGTTGGTATCAAAGAATTAATAAACCCAATTCCTTAATTGGAAGCAGAATGGGCCTCTTGATAATTTTGAAATATGAAATAATGTCAACCCCCCTTGTAGGGCCTCATAGATATGGAAATGTTACAGCATTTATATAAAAGCTACACAGCTCTTCGCAACCATCGCTTCTCTTCCATTGCTACGCTAAAACTTAAGCTTTAAAACTATGGCTAAAAGTTTAGATCCAATGGGAAACTTGCAAAGACATAGGAAACTTCTTCTCTATACCAAAAACCAACTGATTCATGCATGCATCGCTTACTATGTGACAATCATTTTCATCCAAGGAGCAGAAAAAGCAGAGCTGCTTTCAGTATTGCTACAAGGAAACTTTTTTAAGACGTTCGATCAAGTCACGAAACTGTCACGATCACAACAACTTAAACAACAAACAGTAAAAGCCTTTAACTATACTTATTTTTAAAAAAAACTCGCTCTAAGAAAGAAGTTCTAGTCACTCAGAGAGAAAATTAAGAGACAATTAAACATTGAAAGATACAGGATTCCAAAATTGAGTGATTTTTTATCAATGTGATTGACGAGTTGGAACATAACTATAGTCTCACAGAAGCTTCACAACTGGCATCTAATCTTTTATATTCCATCATAAGATTATATGAAATAGAATGATTTCCTTTCAAGAAAAACTTGATCTTGTCATCAAGGTAAAGGAATCTTTAAAAAGTAACGAATAACGACATTTTCCCAAGGACTCAAAAGTGGAATACTCAATTTAGACTCTTTTAACTTACTAGATCGGGTATACAAAACATCAAGGACACCAAGGACATGCAAGATTTTTTATGTTTATTAAAGAACTGCTTTCATACAAAACATATCATATAATGTTAATGATGATTACACTCATTTTTTTATAAGAAACTGGCTATAAGAAACGAGTACTGGACAGTCAGAAAAAATTAAGAAACTTCAGTAATCGAAGCAGAAAAATTAGAAAAATTATTAAATAGTGATAAAACTGAGAACAACGAAATTTTGTAAAATCCAAGAACAAGATTGCCCTGTTGGCCTAGAACTTAAGACACAAGCGATAAAATATACTTCCCACATCTAAATACAGCATCAGAACGGAAGCGAATCTCTTGACGTGATAAAAAGGTCACGAACATTTCATAACATCATTCATGACATCATAATTAAGAAACTCTTAAGAAACAATGAGTATTGAAATTTCCAGAACATTAGGAAACTAGAGTGCTCAACATTGACCTTCGTTTCTTATAAAAAAATAAGTGTATACCAGGAAGAGATACCAAGGAAGGACTAGATTGGCATATTGTTCAAAAGCCAGAAAATTCAACCTGGAAGATCACCTGATGACCTAAACCTGCTTATTTGTAATAGCTGTACCAAATACAGTCATCGCATTAAGAGTGAACCCACAGACTTATTTTGGACTTTGATCAGTTTTACATTCCAAAAACTACAGGTCATTTGAAGGTACTTGATTGTGTCTTCATACATTCTACGTAAGTTTCTTGTTGTTTATAAACAGAGTTTTTTAGCAAGAAGATCCTGTGGTTTAACAAGGAACTTTCCTGCAAATAATAAAAATCTAATAAAAACTCTAAAATATACTTACTCCTTCACATTACTTGAAATTTTTATATACGGGGGCTGGCCCATCCGATATTTGGGGGAAATAATTTTCTTCTTGATCTGATAATTTTGAGTACCTGGTTTGATAATAATATTCCTTTTTGATATTATGGGTCCAATGAATACATAACAATATCAAAAACAGGAATAATAGATATGTTCAAACTGATTATTATAGGAAACAGTCAAAATTACTATGACTAATGGTATCTTACATGCTAAACAACAAGATTTGATATTTTGATATTTTGTGTCTTTGAAAATTTTTAACTAATAAATTTAAGTCTGTAAAATTTGTTTTCGATACTTTTAGGTGAATTTTGATAAATGCAGATGTACCTCACCGTACAAAAAAATTTAAATGTCTCCCTGGGCCCCATTCACCCCTGATCACAGAAAACCCTATATGAAGTATGTATATTCAATTTCAGAAACGTTTTCGGTCCCGGTGTTACCTGAAACCGAATTCTTAAGGACTACACTCATTTTTTCAATGAGAAACCAAGGTCGATGTTGAGTACTCCAGTTTCTTAATGTTATGGAAATTTCAATACTAATTGTTTCTTAAGAGTTTCTTTATTATGATGTCATGAATGATGTTATGAAATGTTCGTGACCTTTTTTAGCACGTCAAGAGATTCGCTTCCGTTCCGATGCTGTATTTAGATGTGGGAAGTATACTTTTATCCCTTGTGTCTTAATTTCTAGGCCAACAGGGCAATCATATTCTTGGATTTTACAAAATTTCGTTGTTCTCAGTTCTATCACGATTTAACGGTTTTTTAATTTTTTTGCTTCGAGTACTGAAGTTTCTTAATTTTTTCTGGCTGTCCAGTACTCGTTTCTTATAAAAAGAAATGAGTGTATGCCTCTTGGATTGTTGGCGAACCAATGTATTGGATATACAGTCAATACTTTATGGCAGGGCCAGCATACTAAGGTCTTAGACAGTGACACTCACGCGTAAGCCTCATGGCAAATGAAATGGAAACGAATAAAAATTAACAATATTCACCTCATTACCGAGACACCTGAACATAATACAGGAAAGGGTAGGGCTAAAAGACTTCGGGGAGGGGGGCTCGACATGTTAAACTCAATATTAAGCAGGTTAACTGCATAATGAATTTTTTGAATTTCAGTATAATAGTTATTACATAATTGTGGCCAAAACATAAAACGTTGAACTATTCATTGAACCTGGATTTGTTTCTCCTGCTATGTAGCAAGGAGTTTGCAATGATATAATATGAGAACCTAATTTTGTTTGCAAAAAAATGGAAAAGCAATAAATGTTTGAGCAGTACAAATATATGTCATGTGAAACAGTCCTTCCAAAGTTGGCTGGCAAAAATAAAACTAAACTGTAACACATAGAGCAGGTAAAATGATGGTTTGAAAATAAACAAGGTCCAGATATTGTCTTAAATTGATACTACATACCTTCATAATATTATGTGTCATCATCAAGTGCCTCGGATCTGATTGCGTAGGATATTTCTACTGGGATAAGTACACCAGTCTTCGATAAAAAATGTTTTGGAAGCCATGTTGTTTTTCAAATCGAAAAGTTTAGACGGCACGTGCGTTGCAGGGCATGATGGGAAGGCAAGTCTCCTTCGTAGGAGAGAAACATGAATATTGAAACAAATCGAGTAAAGATGTAGTGATTTGAGTGATTTTTTCGGCTTATTGCGATCTAATCAGAGATGTATTCCTATATGTAGAGGTGGGGAGGAACTATTCCTCAAACCCTCTTAATAAACAAACACCAAAAAGAGGGGCCTAACAAAGACTTTTGTTGAGAAACTATATGCATATTTTCTAGGATATTGTGCTAAGGAGGCACAGAAAGGCCCCTTGTTAATGCCAATTTCTACTCTTGCAATTGTTTTCCAACATTTTACAATAGGATTACACTGGATACTTTGATAATTTCCACAGCACTACATCCCTGGATTTTATGCACCAACATTGGAGAGACATTCAGATAGGGATGAAGAAAAAACGGCACACAAAAAGAACCTACAAGTTCTAATGGTTAAAGCACACATTGGAACTCTTCATTTTTCACATTAAAGAACTATGCAAGCTCTCCTTGACTAGCGTCCATGAATAGCTATGTAATCAATTCGCTATCCTTTAGAAGGAGTCTATTGTGGGATGCCCTTAGTGATGACTCGGAATTGAAAACGCCCATCATAAAGTTTAAAAAGAAAATACAATAATTGGATACCAAAAATTGCTACTTTTGCATTTGGATTTGTTACATGTTGGACAAGTTTCTTAAACTCATTCAGCTGGTTCACAAATTCTTTTATCGCTCAAAACAACCTTAAATTGCGTTCCCAACACTACTTCGGTGTTTCGGAACAATTTCTTGCTTATAATTTGAAAAAAGAACCTAGTCATTTTCCAAAAAAACCTATGACACCAGACCTCCAAAATTTCAAAAATTATCAATTTTCCTAAGTATGCTTTGCTCAAAACAACCTACAATGCCTTAATTTACTTCGCAACATCATTTAAAGTGGAATGAATCATTTATCATTTGAATGAATTTCTAGCTCACATTCTAAAGAAAGGTCCTAGTCATTTTCAAGAAATCCAGAAATGACATGCAAGAAAGTTTAAAAATTGTCAGTTTTCACAATTCATATTTTCGCTCGGAACAACTTAAAATGCCTTTTAGTGAGGATAAAATAGTCACTTATATAAAATCCCGTATATTCATACATTTTATATCTTTTTAGATGCTCTTTCGGCAAAAGAATCTCCCGTCAATTTTCTCATCAGAAAAATGCAATTTTGCCAACCCTATATCCTCACTTTTTTATCAAAAACTTGTAGGCTCGTTAAAAGGGTGTAGATGAAATCTTAAGTGAGAATTTAATAGAAAAAACCAATAAAATCCCGTATATTCTTTCATTTTATGTCTTTTTGGATGCATCTTTGGCAGAAAAACCTCACATCGGAATGAGGCAACTTTAGTAAGGCTATAGCCTCACTTTTACCAAACATTTGAAGTCACGTTGAAAGGATAAGGATGGATCCTATAGTGGGGATAAAATGCCTTTTTAGATACTCCTTGGGCAGAAAATATCCAAATAAAAAGAGGCCAATTCGTCAAACCTATAGCCATATTTTCAAAAGGGGCAAATGCAGCCATTTGTACTGTGAAGCCAAATAAGTACATAAATCTTCAGTTTGGTCAGAGCATTGAACAAAAAACGAACAATGAATGAACTTAAAGTATTTCAAATATATCCATCCACAATCGTGGCCAAAACACATTGGTACTGGATTAAAAATTTGGCATGTTATAAGCTGCTGCCCAGAAAAAAGGGACATATCAATTTCTCCTCTCCCCTTATATCAATGTTGGTGTGGCGAGAGAGCTAAATGTCTAAGCATTGAATTTGAGCTCATACAGTCCCTTCAAAAGTGATATATGGGGGGGGGGGAGCATGTTGAATAAGAAAGGGTTTGAATCTGTAATACAGTTTCGCGATTGCAGTCTTGATGATCAGCTGTATTGATAAACAGCAGATTGCTAAGAAAACACGGTATGATAAATTAACTATAGATAAATTGATTTCTGAAAAAAAACAACTGTTGCTTGTAAGAAATCTGTTTATACTACGGTCCCCTTGTTTATTGACAAGGTTCAAAAGTATCCATGACACTACCGTGTACGGGGGTCTGGCTTTAGGCACAAGTATGTTTGATTTGCGGCAAATGAATTGATTCCAAAGTTGCCGGGAAACAAACAACCAGCTGACGACTTAAACCGACATTTATTGGAATCTGGCCAAGATCAGCTTGTCAATGATTTAAACCTTTGGAAGACTTCAAGGATATGCGACTCTAAATCAGTGGTGAAAAGCAAACTGGCCAGTGTGTCTTCATACTTTTGGATCTCAGAATGGTACTGAAAGGGAAGATATCAGAATAACTGAAAAAAGAAGAGAGAAGTTCTAACGGAAAGGAAGATAGCAGAATTAAAGAAAGGAAGATACCTTAATAACTGGAAAGAAAGAAAGAAGTTCTAATTGAAAGGAAGATTGCAGAGATACTTAAAAACAAAGTGCAGTATAAATGGAAATCTGAATAGTGGCATTTATGGAAAAGAAGATAGCAATTTTCATGGAAAGGAAGATATCGGAATTAATGGAAAGGAACATAATTACTTTGAAGGAAGATCCTGAGAAGTATTTTATGAAATTAAAGCTCGGTAAAAAGGTTACAGCATGTTGTAAGACGAGAAAATGCATTTGGACAATGTAGAAAGCAACATATGAAGAAAGACTTGAAAATTAAGGAATTAAAATAAATGCCTCTGGTCAAGAGGCCTTTTAAGTATGCAAACGAATGTATTTTGGATGCATTACTTACAGTTAAAAAGATCTCCTGGAGCCTCTGCAAGGTAAATCTGAACCACGAGTTGAGCTTGCTCTTCTGCTGTTGCTCACATTGTACTGCATGCTCAGTTAGAACAAGGATGAACCGCTGCAGGAGACAAAAATTAATGACGTCATACAGTGATAAAAAGCACGCAGTTTTTATATGAATTACAGATCGAAAAGCGTGTAATCAGGGTATTCATTAATTTTTTAAGTAGAAAATTGACAATTAAAAGCAGGCATCTATAAGTTGACTGAAGTTTGTGCAGTCTTACTAAAGTGAGGGTGAAAGTAAGCGGCGAAGGTTTTGGGAGCAAGCCGTGGACCTTCTAATGAAATCCCTGTGTAATACAGATAAAAATAAGCCGAGTAAGTCTGCTACTAGACGGAGTATGTCGTTTTGCTACGGCATGAGAAGAAGAAAGCGTCTTTTCTTTACACATTAAATTGACAGCTGACAAAAACTTGTATAATTTGTGGGTTTTTGTAGCATTTTGGCCTTAATTCACCATTACACCTAACGTTTTATCAATGCTCTTTCGCCATTCATCTAAACGCGTATTTTTCAAAGCGCCATCGTCACAACAGCGGGAGACTTAAAACCACAGGGAAACAAGTTTGGTATTGGGACAATCAAAATAAAGAAAGAAACAACACAAGTAAGTCAATTAATTTATCATGGATTTCAACAAACAATTCGATGTTCCCCGAGGAAATAATTTCAAAAGTTTCAAAAATAAGCATTTGGAATATGAAGTCTCTATGAACAAACCAACTAACCATGTCTTTGCAATCGCCTAATATAAAATGTTTCACGAGGAAGACAGGCATACCTGGAAAAGTATCAAGAAGAGCTCTTTCTGGTCTCGTTCTGCATTCTCCAGCCTCTCTGACAGCTCATCCGTCTCATACTCTTTTTGCTCAATCTCAGCATTCATGTCCTCCTTCGCAGAATCCTCTCCGCTGTCACTGCTGGAATCTCCCTATAACGATAATGGTTAAAAATGCTCTATCAAGATCTTGAGGTGACGGGTGTGGAATAATACATGGAAGTTTTCGATGAAAATCAACAACTGAAGACAAGAAAAATTATTTTAACAAGTCTACCAAGAATTCTCCAAGAACCCATAAACCTATAATCTACCTCACTTTCTCTCTTCCCCTAGCAACACAAGCTCTTCTCACCGTATCGTAAACTATTACAGCTTTTTCTTCTTCTACGAACGGTTAACACAAAAAAAGTGCTCAATGGCTTACCTGCTTTTTGGCTTTCTCTATTAGTCTGTTCATTTTTTCTTTTGTATCTTTAAACTCTTTAAGAACCTAGCAAAAAACTCCAACCTTTTACAACAAAAAATGTTCCCTGATGTCCATAATATCTTTGGAATAATTTCTATTCTGAAAATGATGAATAGTGAATTTTGATTATGATGTTTCAAAACTGCTCCGATTTCCTATTCATCAAATTCTGAGAGTTCATTTGTGAAAACATTCAACAACTGTTTGAGGTTCTGTGCCAAACAATTTTAAAAAAGTTTATGCTTTCTTCACCTGCTTCTAATGAAAATGGGTTGGATTTTGATTTTTATTGAAGGGTCGAATTAAATTTTACATCGTTGTCCCATAGTTACTAAAATACTTTTGAGAAAGTTCGTTCTCACAAAGACCAAACTTTTTCTCTTGGCTTTTTACCCTCTAAGTTCCAATTTACGGTCTTTTCCAAAGAAACTCCAGCCCTCTTCTCAACATCCTAAAATACCCTTTATTGCAAATTTACTCGTAAGGATTCTTCAAATGATCTTCAATCTGATATAGATAATATAATCAGACATTACAGAATTCGATAAACGAAGCATTGCGTGTTTGGTTTGTAGAACAGAATGGTTCGAAGTTACCATTGAACTTGTCCTGATCTATACATCAAAAGGGTGAGCCGGTAAATGCTGACCGGTAAAGAGTAATTTTAAAAAACGAAATTTTTTACGACATAATGAGCAAAGATAATACAAAATCATATTATATTGAGATTCTTAAATTTTTGTTAATCGCTTTACTTTGTTTTTATGTTTGATCATCTTCTTGAGTGTACTGTGGAGCATTACCCAGATATAGCATCTGCAGAAAGAGAGAAATTTATCCTGTTAACTGTTGTCATATTCTTGCTTATTGTTCGAAAAGGACATTAATCAATAGAACTAAACAATCCTAATGCTTAAAGTAAACAAAGACATATCTCAAGAAATGTTGAATGTAAAAAATGTTCTTTATTCCAACTTGTAAAAATACTTATCAGAAAAACAGTCGACTCCCCTCTCACTAGGACTCATCCCCCCCCCCCCCCCATCATCTGGTCTTATAGCATATATTGTGTCCTATAACTCTAGAGTAATCCTGATACTAGAGAGAGAAAGGCGACTTGAAGAATAACGTGCGATTCGTGCGTGAGGTTAGCGTGTGACTGATCTTAACACAAAGAAACTATACGACTTATACACATATGATTATGAGGTTAAACTATTACGAGGTTACAGTTACGCTAAGCCAACTACACTGGGCTACATTGGCTAGAAGCCTGAAATGTACAAAGTTAGAAGCCTTGATTTCTGATAGTCCTTAAACCCGAACTAGTGTAATGAACTGAATTTGGCGACTGAGGTAATTTGCAAAGCCCAATTGAAAATCTGAGAATGATTATCACATACCTGGTGAAATCAGCATTCATCTCTTTCGAGAATATCCAGTTGACAACTGTGCTACAGTTTATAATTTGCAGGCGAATCAACTTGTCAATGACTATTGTTAACATCTGAAATGAAAGTTGAAGTTTTAAAATAACTGACAATGTTCGTATGAGTCATCGATCTGATAAAAATGGCGCCAAAGGTAATAGGTGTGTAGTTTGATTGATGCATGTAAATAATAGATTGATGTTAAACGATATGACACTTTTCTTCAAACAAAACTCGGCTATTTGAAGAACTATCGGCTCTTTTGAATTATCCAACCAACATTTGCACAAGGCAGACAGTTTCCCTCACATTGGATGGAGAGAGGCTTTCTGCATAAACGGAAGCTAAATGTATGCTCCTACCTACGATCTTATCCTGACTTTGTAACAATGTGAAACAAACGAAGTTAAGCAAAGTCTCTAAAAGATCTGGTTATTTGTGGCAATGACGTCATCCCCACCCCCTTTCTATACTTTCTTTTAAAAAACACAACAAGCAAGGTTTATAACAAGCAAATATCGAGCACCTCACGAGCAGCTCACAGTGCATACGCCTTGAAACTGTGTAGTATTGAAAGCATTCGATAAACATAGATCATTTATTAAGAGAAGTCAATACAGACCAAAAAGCTTAGGGTGAAAATCGAGCAGTTACCTGTGGGTTCCTTAGCCAGAACTCTCTTATGGCAAAAAGACACTGCAACTGTCCATTTGGAGATGTGATCAAAGATTTGAAGATTGAGTTAAACCTGAAAATAAAAAAAGAGATGTCTTACAGAAACACTGCCAAACGGAAGCATCAATAGTGAAGCATTGAAAGTAGAAGCCAAGATTTGCTAGAACGAATAATGGTTTGGTTTGGTCAAAACGTATTTAAAAATTCTCTTTCAAAGCACTGTTGCAAGAGGATTGCAGGGAAAACCTGAAGATGTTTTGTTCTTTTACACTTATTTAAAAACAAACGATACTCCACGAGCAGACTGCTACTGAGCCCCGAGTCTCTTAATATATCTACACCACAAGTGATTTCTTCTCCTCGTTAACAATATGTCCAAGTTAATAAATACAACCATAGGCCTTGAAAGACTACAATCCCGGACAAAAATGTTGAGATAAAATGTAATTTTTGTGATTTTCTACTTTACCTTACCCCTGTAAATTCGAAACCCCATTTCCCCCGAATCAATGTTGGATTTGTAATTCTATCATTCCTCCTTCAAAAACATGCGTTCAACATTGAATTGGGGGTGGGGGAAGTTATTTTTTAAAGGAAAACGAAAATATTAGCTTTCCTTGAAAAGTCTTACATGGATACATGGCTCGATAGCTTGCCCAAAGTTCTTTCCATGTGTCCATCAGCCTAAAATTGTTCAATTCTCATTGCTGTTCTATAAAATATTGCGGTTGACCATTCATTGTTATTTAGCCAAATTAACTTGGATATTGTATATTTAGTATAATTATGTTAACCGGTATATTGTAATTAATCAATTTTATGTTGAAAAAATATTTTGAGTTTGAGTTTTAACCATTTCTGTCCGGGATTGTAGCTGTTTCCTTTTGAGCCGTGTTAGTTGGATTGAGAAAACTTACCATAAAATAGACGGCGGCATGGAATTTTCTCTCTTTATTGGCAGGGAAATCTCCAAGATTCAGTATTGAGGATTAGAATCTAAAATACTTGCTGAATACTCACTTGGACAAAGCACTGTATGTATGACTGATTGACTTAACACCCGCACGCAGAATTGTTAGGGTGGAGATTTCAACTCGAAGCGGAGCAAACGTGCCATCGTCAAGCTGGTTCCCTATAAGATAGAAATTCTTCTCTGAAAAACTTCTCAACCCTACTTTATAAAAACAGCAGTTGTTTTAGGGGCTATTCGGTAATGGGAAACATGTGAAAACATCTGGAAGGGTGTTTCCATGTTTTTAAAGAGTTTTGGGAGATGGGGTGAACGGGTTGAACTAGCCCCCCAGCAGAAAACACATCTGGCCAAGGAAAGACATCGATTTAAAGCTAAAATCAAAACAAGACAACATTGAAATAATACTCTAGTGCAATTGTTAACTGTATAATTATCTCAAGGTTATTTTCAGTTAACAAGCATGACGCAACAACACCGTGCTAACCAATGGTGTATCCTCATCCCATCCTTGACATAATCTTGCGCCTTGCCTTGTCCAGGGTAGGGCTGACCCGTTGTACAGCTAATTAGTACTGTTTCTATATCCTATAGCTTCACACAGTGGCGGATTTAAGGGGGGGCAACTAGGGGCAGTTGCCCCTCCTTCGACGAGTTGAAACAAGTCTGGCGCCCCTTTTTTGGAAAGTGTGCGCTTCTTTTGAAGAATGAGAATCAGGTGAAAACGTTTCTCAGACCGATAGGCTAATTTGCTTCAAGGATTACCTCAAAGTTACGTTGTTTATTCCGAAAATGGATCTGAAATTGTTTTATACAGCGTACTCTCGTCATCAATTTTTGAAAATTTTTCAGCGCCCCAAATACCAACTGCCCCTCCTTCAAGTGTGCTCTGGATCGGCCCCTGGCTTCACAAAGAAAGAATATCCTGTCATTGTTTCGATATCGGGCAAAACCAAAGCACAAACATACCTTCATCATTGGTCAGCATGTAAAAAGACTTTTCTGTATCCGATATTTCGTTGATAATGTTGATTAATCCTTCATTGTTTGTTTTCGATTTGATCGCATTGATGAGCGATCTGACAGTCGAATGTCCAGGCTCATCAGCTATAAAAATATGCAACAACAAATGTCATTTAAAATTCATCCTAACCTACTCCAAACTCGTGCATTTTTGGTCAACTTCGTATAAAGGCTGGTTTCCATAAAACTTAATTCGACGCATTCATCTCAATTCAGGGTCCACTATTATCATGACATTTGAAAAACGAAAATCGTGTTTCATCTTAATTCATCGTAATTCAACAGATTTTGTTAGGAGAATACAAATTTTTTGACTTCTACCAATGAATTACGTTCTAGTAGGATTTCTACCGATGAATTTGGCCGGTTTTCATATAACGGAAATAATCTTAATTGATCGTAGACTCTGAATTGCGATGAAATACGTCGAAATGCATTAATGAAGACCAGCCTTAAAAAGGAAGAAACATAACCAGCCTAGCAAACCTTTTATCAGAAGTAAGAATCAAAACTTGTATTTTATAGAGAAATATCTTGAAAATAAAGTACGACTGAAAAATAATTTGGAAAAGCACGCACTAGCGCCTATCACAAAATTGTGCTAATATCTACTGGAAGTAAGTATTTATAAAAGGAAGGACGTTTAAAAGGAAGTAAGCTTAAAAGGAAGCAAGTTTAAAAGGAAGTAAGTTTAGAAGAAAGTAAGTTTAGAAGGAAGTACGTTTAAAAGGAAGTAAGTTTAAAAGGAAGTAAGTTTAAAAGGAAGTAAGTTTAGAAGGAAGTAAATTTAAAAGGAAGTACGTTTAAAAGGAAGTAAGTTTAAAAAGTAAGTTTAAAAAACAAAGTAGAGGTAACTTACTGCTCTCCGGATCTTCATATCTAAAATTTCCTTGCGGATTTAAAGGCATCAGTGAATACAAGCTTTCTGGAATCTTTTCGATGACATATTGGCGATAATACATTCTAAAGGAGGAAACACATTTAATTAAAACTGATCATTCTAATCGCAAAAGGAATCAGTTAATTGCGAGAGAAAATTGACGAGGAATCAGTTAATCTAAAAAAAATGATGAGGAATCAGTTAATCTCAAGGGAAATTGACGAGGAATCAGTTAATCGAAAGAGAAAAGGAAGAGGAATCGGGATATCGATATAGATACTCATTTGCAGGTGTTGATCGAAAAGTGTGGGACAGAATGAATGCCTAACCTTGTGCAGCGTTCGAGAACCTCGACAATAAATCTGACTTTAGTTGATTGCCTGTCAGCCTGGGCGAATTCACTCCTGGAATACAAGGGAATATAATGCTAATAAATGGAAAGATGGGCAGAATAAAAACATTATAGAACGATGGGACATTAATCTACTCTGTGTCTTCGTGTGAGATTGCCACACGAAACATGTTCAGTGACACTGGCAATCATTCGCACTATTTGTCTCTGAAATAATCTGATTTAAAAAAAGCATCAGTGAAGGAATGATACAATCAGAGACGAAACGATCTTAGTGAAAAAAAGCTAAACGTAAGCAAAGGACCTTACAAAGATCTTTTCTCTATCCCATGAGTAACTTACGAACTACTTCACAACACTACGAACACGAAACCAGGAGAAGCAAAATCTCATCGATCATTAGCTACCTATATAGTTATTCAAATATGGATTACTGTTTACCGGTCTGTCATGGAGTGCTCGATGCTGTCTAAGAGAGTTGTACGCCTTTGATGCATAGAAATGGGCAGTTCTATGCTGCTACTCCAAGTTGCCTGATCGTATTAGGCGTGAAAACTCGGAGTTGCAACTTACAACCGTCCAGTTCTATATACCAAAAGCGTACAAGCAAATATCAATTGATTAGCAGCTTTCCATTGGCCCAAATTTAGCCGTGAAAACAACATGGTGAAGCTGGCCTTGATATTTTTTTAGTTCGGAACAACTAGTGGTGTAAAAAAATACAAAATAGCAGTGTCTTTAAAATAATTGTAGAAATAAGTAGTGTTTGCGATCGTACACCATCTTTACACTTTTAGAACAAACTTATCAAAAACTTAAATTTATCTTAAAATATTGTGTTGATCTTATCTGGCTGTAGCTTGTTGTGCTGGATTTCGCATAGTTGAGATAACCATAAATGAAGATTAACTGTCTCATAACCGATAAAATAAGCACGAGATACAAAAAGAATACTTTCTAACTGCTCGTTATAACATACAATCTCTGCCAAAAGTCTTGGGACACTAACGTCAACTTTCAAAGGCAAATTCAGCCCCCCCCCACCCCTCGTAGAAACAATGTTGATTTACTGTAGAAAATAGAATGGGGTTATTGAGTTAGCTGTTTCTTGTGGATTGTATTATATTTTTCTATACTTTCAACATTATTCTGGGGGAAAAGGGGGACGGAAGTAGTGGTATTCGGGAAAAAAAATGAAAAATAGAAAAGCAGAGCGCAAAATGTTGGGTGTTCCAAGCAATTTTGGCAGTGATTGTAGCAATCCTAACCAGATAAAAGACTTTGTCTACAAAAACCACATATTCGTTTACAAACTTTGCATCAAATGTCATCACTTTGAGAGGGGTTTGAATAAATTACAGAAAATATTTTTACCAGTCGTCCCAAGACCATTTGCATTGGAAGTTGCCAAGATGGTATGTGAACCAGTCGACAAATCTGAAATGGATCAATCAATACTGGATTTTGGATTTTTATGTATTCCTCAAACATAAAAAAATTACATTTTCTAGCATATATGATACATAGATATACTAGCTTGCGTGTCGTGCAATAAAAAGTGACAATGTACTTTAAAATAAGGTGAAATAGTACAAGGAAAATATGAGCGAAATTTAAAAACAAAGTTTCGACCGTAGCATGTTATCATACATGATATAGCTTACAATAACTACGGGATTTGTTCCTAATGTTGAGCCCCGAACAAAGTGTGGAATATAACAAAGCTTAGCCCTCGGTCGTGGTTTAAGAGATCCCACAAAGAGATCAAATTTGAAGGCTCCACTAATTCTTATATTCTGTTGTAGAAAATGCAAAATTGTTAGCTAACGTTTACGTTTTTTGAAAACCTGACACATTTTAGTGGCCAAAACTGCTCTAACACCTCTTACGATATCAAGGGGTGCGCGTAGTGGTAAAAAATTTAAAGGCACTTTGTCCCGACGAAATTTCGATGGCCATTTGAATTTCCCATTGGCTGGACTATACAATAGACCTATTGTTACGCAACCAATCGGCAACGTAAGGCTAATTCTCTATTTTTCTAGATCGTAAACGCGCTGTAAAGCCTATTGTTAAATCTGAAAGGTTGACTGACTAGACACAGTGCCGTTAACCTTATACACATTAAACTGACTTACCGATCAATGCACGTGACATTCATCGAATCGAGTCGGTCAAACAAGAGCTCTACAGCATGTGCTACCTATCAGGTTGGTTAAAGGAAAAGAAGAAAACAAACACGTGGAATTAGGTGGACTACTGATAGATCCCTTCATTGCTAATACCTTAAGATGCTATTAAAGATAAGCTGCTCAATCGATGGATAATCGAATGCACCTCTGTTTTTGAGGCCTAAGGCACCGTTTACACGAGCCCGGGTTGGCTGCCACCCACCTTAGAGGGTCAGCCAGTCTATAGTTAAATTACTTCAAACGTTTACATGATAATAGCAGTCAACCTGGGTCAACCCGTCTTGCCGGGTAACCCTTGTCCAGGGTAGGGCTGACCCGCTGAGATGCTATAAAAGATTAGCTTCTCAACGGTTGACCAATAAAATGCGTAAATTTTTTTACAGGAGCATGTTGACCTGAACCAGAATGGAATCTAGCCAGGGTTCGTGTAAATGGGGCCTAATTTTTGGTCAACACTTTGGAATTCAGCATGCTACCAAAAGAAAAAATTCTATCACGGCTAACCCCTTGAGATGCTGTAAAAGATAAGCTGCTCAACCGATGGCCAATCAAATGCATCTCGCTTTTTTATGTTTAATTTTCGAACAACACTTGGGAATTCAGCCTGCTACCCAAAGGAATATTGTCTACAGTGACACATAGGAAAAGTCTATTTGAAAATTTATCTGTAAATCACTAGGGAGGATTCTAGAATACTAAATGTTCAAAGGGCTGCCATTAAGATAATTAGCTGTACCTGTTTCTAATTGCCTAGCTTTGAACCAATATCTAACTTGCTTAAATTGTAATCATTTTCAGATAACCATATATCGAATCGGAAGTTCCCAAAAAAGGTGTAAATAAATTATTATTATCACAGTTTAGAGTTTGAGAGCAAATGTAGGCTAAAATAAAGGAAATGTCGTATAAGAAATAATGAAGAAAAAATCCAGAAATCATCTTAAAAAAACTTAGCAAGGATACAACTCCTGGAAAAGAATTTGGTTGCAACTTGCATAATTCAATGGTGAGCGAGCCATAGAACAATGGAATATGCTGCGGCTGTGGAAGGCGGAGGAGATTGCCAAGAATAACCTAGAAAAAGAACCAAAAGATTGCTAAGATACACAATAAACGAGATATGGATATCAAAGCTTGAAAAATGACTTAAAGAAACAAGAAGGTCGAATAGCAAATTGCTTTGAAACAATTGAAACATAAGAAAACTGCTATCTGTATTCCAGGTCATAGCAAGGAACGATCCTTCCCAAAAATGTTTGTGCTTATACACAAGGTCTTTACAGTTTCAAAGATACTTACAATATTGTATAATAATTACACGAGTTTCAGGGTCAATCTAGCCAGGATTGGAAACATACACACTTCTTATGAAGGAATTGTCATTTGATGACGTCATTAATGACTTGGAGAGTTAGTTAAACCCTGGAGTTGTCAATCATTGAAGGTGTATACTGTTGTGTTTCTACTAGGTTTGACAAGGATTGTGAAACAGAAAGATAAGTGGATACAACCCGTTAGAGCAACTAGTAACATGTTGGTTACAACATCGCCTCATGAATTGATCGTGAACCATTCCACACAGCCTTTCCATACAGTCATGAACCATTATTAGGCCTTAACAGAAACACTCCACAGAAAAACAAACTTACTTCCACAATGATGTGTTCAAGAGGCACTTTCCCTTTCATGTAATAACTCAGTAACTGGTTTGCACTGCAATAAAGAAACACTCTTCTTACGAACTACATTATACATCATCTACCTTCGTATATATTATCGTCGTTCTGAATTCGTATGAAGAAAGGGAAATTTGGAAAGTGTACCGATTCAAAGCTTAGCTCAATCAAATAAGAATTGTGACTACGAGTCAAGATAACCCAAGGCAAGCAACCAATGTCGCCAAAATTGAAATTGGATGAGATTAATTCACATGGGACTCTTGTGCTCAAAGAACAAGCTGGCACCCTGTTTGTATCATGGGCTTTTGCAGCAGGATTTACATAGTTATAAGCCAATATTTTTAGTAATTGAGACACCTATAGATATCTAATGGGTCTTGTGCAAGGCATCTATCATTCTTAAAGAACAGTACCTCAGATTTTAAGAAAACTCTATATTTATTGATTGGCGTATAAGGAGAGTACATCAAGCATATCATGATTATAAAATTATGAAAAATACTGTAATTAAAAATCAGGAAAGAAAGTATACATTGACACTGTCATCTCTCGAAGCAGGAAATCTGAAACATTACTAGCTAACATAATTGATGAATTACTTGAAACATTTAGAAAACAGGTTACGGTTTTGCCTGACATTTGGAGGCAAAGAGGTTCCAGCAGAAAACTGTGATCCTAAGGCAAAGCCAGCCAAAACAAGGGAGTGCAAAACTAAACGATGTGCCACAAACTGGAAAGTTGGCCCTTGGGAAGAAGAAAGTAGACTTTACCATTCGTTTTTTGTCTCTTGAAACTAACATGGTAATGTCTCAGAGAATTGGTTTAATCTTCCGCCAGATTTTCTGCTGTTTTGTCCCTGTCTTCCTATACGGAAGTAGCCAGATACAGGAAAATCTTCGCAAAAATCGTTAAATGAAAATTGCTTTTGGAAAATTTGGCAACCGTGTCCCTTAAAGAAAAGGTTCGAAACTACATAGATATTTCTTGCATCATCTTGAAGTTTATAAATGCCTTACTTCTTAAGAAAATCCATAATCATGGCAATATGTTGTGGATATGATTAAAATCATAACATTATGATCCCCCGCTAGTGTTTTTGTTTGAACTGAAAGAAGATTTGTTCAATTCCAGTGCTCTTCTACATGTGGAAATAGTGGCTTTAGAAAGCGAGTCGTCAAATGCATGTTCATGGCTGGTTCAAAAATTACCAAAGATGAGCATTGCCGACACATTACAAAGCGAACACCACGCAGATCAGAGCCTTGCAATCGAATTAGATGCGTAAAACGTAAGTTTTATAAGGAGACTTATCTAATAATGAAAATTCGACCAGAAATGTTCAAGACAATTTTTAGTGTTTCCGAGCATAAACAAATATAGGTATTATCTTATTTTGAAGTATCACGAAGTTTGATGTAAATTTAAGAAAATGATTGCACGTGTTTCTGATCCTGATTATGTGTATTCTAAATTAATAATGCTTCACTGTATATTTTTAACTTTAGGCCTTTTTTGTTTGCTTGTATACTTAAGAAAATTACTGTTTACTGGTCTGTCATAAAGTGCCAGATACTTTATGGGCAGAGCTGTACGCTGTTGACTGCATTAGGCGTGAAACTCGGAGCAGCAACTTAGAACCGTCCTGTTCTATACACCAAATATCATACTTCTCTTGCAGACGTCTGTAAAGATGTTTACAAGTACTGTGGTCTCGTCATAGCACAGGGATATTGCAAGCTTGAGTGGGCAAAGAGGAGCTGTTGCGTCACATGTGGTAAACAATTTTAAAAGTAGAATATACCAATAGATACTTAGAGGTAACATGAATATTCGCATCGCCTGCGACAAGATCAGCCACGCACATCGCATAGGTATCTTATGATCTTTGTTGTGCAGAAAATGAATGCATCTTACAAAGACGAGAGCTGTAGGTAGACGGTGGATAAGCCATTTTTGAATTGTGCAAACAGTCCTCCTTATCTTCCTTATCCTGGTAACTATCCCAGTATGTTCCATTGTTAAACGCTTCTTTCTCATCTATGTTGTGCTCAATATTGGGGGTTTTAGGGGGCAGTAAAAGTGATGTCATTTGAGTTTTGGGTGGGGGCAATTTCCTCACAAATCAGTGCAGTTAAAAAAAACTGAAAAACGGCCTAGTTATAAAGTATGTTTCGCAAGATAATGGGATGAAACTCTTTTAAAAATTTTCTGGGAATGAAATAAGATGAGGGGCTGCAAGTCGACTTTAAAAGTTTTCTCCAAATTTTGGGTCTCATTAAGAAATGTACCAAAAGCTGCAATTTGTTGTTACACTCCCTGTAACAAAAACCAAATTAGCAGTGCGAATTTGTCTACTTCAAAAATATTTGAAATTTCTAATCAATATAAGATTTGATTACATTTTCAGTAAATGGACCCCCGTGCTTGCAACATTTTCGATGTTGCAGCATTTTAGTTATGGCATCTCTCGTCTTTTTGTCAAAATGCATCATTTTCTGTAGAGAGAAACCGATATCATGTTTAAATTATGTGAATAAATATTTTTGTGAACGAAAACGTTTTTAGAGTAAATTTGTAAACTTTGTGAGACATTTTAATGTGCGATATTTTCTATGTTTTACTATTTTATTAGAGCTTTTCCCTTTATTTATTTATTTTGTTAGCTACATTGGGTCTGGTTGGGTAGCTTTGCACCAGTTGTTAAATATTTAGCAATGAAGTATTAATATAAGACATTATATGGGGCACTTTGGGGTGACGAAGGAGGGAGCAGTTTTCTAAACACAAACGTCTATGCTAGCGAGAATCAAAACATTTTTTTTCAATACTTATGGCGTTCGCTTGAAAGGCCTTACCTGTGATGGCTGAAAAAAGCATAATTGCATGTTCACGGTGAAATCGTTAATTCAAATGTTACTTTGAAATGGCTTTATTTATCAAACGTTTCCCCTCCTGCAAGCGTTTTTCGCCGGCAATAGATGCCAAAAACCCGAAGCCAATCGTCTTAGGCCTGCACTTCTAGAACACACTTAGGCACTGCACTCCATTAATGATGTGTGGCTAAATTTTAGCTTGGTGTTGTTTAGGTAAAGTACGATACGAATGTTGAATTAATTGTAGAACATTTTTCTTTTACGGTTCTTTTAGAACTCAATGGTATATCTCGGAGATAAAATTGTATTCCTAGTTACAATTAACTAAACATTAATAGTTATTGTTTCTTACTGTTTTCTTGGTGGTAGAATTAAATTGTTTTTGTAATTATTTAGTGTTTTTGTCGATTCTGCAAAATTTTCTTGCTTCATTCTCTACGCCTACGATGAACCTACAGTTTGTTACTCTCCAAATGGTTATAGCAGGAATATCGTTTTAACATGGGAAGTTGAAATCGAAAGACAATTAATCGAAATCGAAAGACAAAAAAGAAAGACAAAAAAGAAAGACAAATTCTAACAACAGGAAAAGCAAAATATCAGGGAAGGGTGAAAGCTGATATCGACTCTTTTTTGAAGAAATATTTCCTAAATTGAAAGACCTAAAAGCAATTTAGAAAAATTATGGTGAATAATTTATTAGCAGTACAAAATTAAAAGATGCTTTAAAATAAAAGCAAATTAAGCAATTTGTACTCTTGGGATATTGTTTTGTAACATCTGATCTTAAATATTTTGGTGCTTTTAAACAAAAAATCTGGATTTTAAAACATTCAAACTGCGCTGGTCAAAAAGAGTTTTGATAGAATTTATAATTAAGTCTAGGTTTTATCTTTTTTAGTAGGAATGGATTATCGATACATTCGAACTTTGAAGTTTTCTTGATTAAACTTTTAAAGAACAAATCTGCCCATTCTTTTATTCTCATATCCTAAAAAATTTTCTTTTCATCAGTTTCTCTACCTTCAATTTCTCTCTTTTTGTAATATTCCTGAGAAATTTGTGGTTAACAAATAGACCTTGTGAGCCAAGTTTTGGCGATATAAAAGAAAAAAACTCTGTCAATTTGTGCTGGCACTAAGTTATTCTGGATTAGGTTTCTCGATTTATTCCCTAAACCAAACTATTACTCGTTGTACAACTAAGATAATTGCCGATTTCTTCGATCTAATTCCCATATTCAATTTTATATATGTCTTCTATGGTAAAGACATAGCAACCAAGCTAAGGCTGAAGACATATTTAAGGGATTACTAGGCACAGTTACTTGCAGAATGATATACTACATTTATTTCCACTTTTGCCTAAAATTTTTTTCAGCTCTGCAGAAAAGTGGGGGGGGCCATGGCGCCCGCCCCTGTTTTTGCTGGCCCTGAAAACAACAGAATCAGGGTCGAAAAGATCAAGATGGAAAGTATGTGTAGATAGAAATAGGCCAGTCAGAAAACAATAGCACCTGACCGGTGTAGATGTGAAATCCAATGGAGTCCAAAGGAGAAAACAAGCTCATTCTGTAGGAAATGCAGTTGTTAAGTGAATCAATTCCAAAAAATTTAAAGAAGATCAGGTCCTGTCAATTGTTTGCATCGTTATCATAGAACTGTCAATGAGTCGTTATCATAGCAGAATATGATAACTGGAAAACAGCAAGAAGCCTGGACAGAAGAATGTCAGTATTTAATGTAAAAAGGAAAATAAAATGCTTTTGGACTGATCTCCCATCAAAATAAGACAATTTTGTGTAGCCTATTGTCTTACATTTGAATGAAACTTGAAGTCACATTAAAAGGGTCCAAATGTATAATGAGAATTAAGAAGTAATGAGAATAAACCGATAAAGCCCCATTTATTCGTTCATGTAATGCCTTTTTGCCGAGTAATGGGTAGACCAATCTCCCATCAAATAGAAACAATGCTGCCACACCTAATGCCTATTTTTTTACCAATTTTTGAAGCCATATTCAAAGAGCCCAGATGTAATCTATAATGAGAATTGAAAAGTAAAACGGATTAGGTCCCATGAATTGTTTTAGACGCTTTTGGGCAGGAAAATTCCATCAAAATGGGATTGTTTTGTCACGCCTTAAATTCTGTTTATTTTTTTATTTTATTTTTTTAAAATTTTCCATCAAAAAGAGGCAATTTAGTCTAACAGCTGAGGAGGAGGAAATCCCGGCAACCACTGCGAAAATCGAGCATGGCCTGGGTTGAAGAAAATGGCGACGAGTTTTTGAAAATTTTATCAACTCTAAAGGTATGAGGAAGGCATAACTTTTGATTTAATATTTATTGTGAAACTTTTGAAATATTTTTTCACGTTTATAAGTTAACGAGAGGGAAAATTTTCCTATTTTTTTCCTGGAGGAACACAGAAACGGTCGCAGAGCACTGCCCCGCGCGCTGTTTGTTGTCTTGAATCGGAAATTTTATTTCGAGCTTTTGGAATTAATTTTGTTAAGTGAATGTGCTATTTACTCATGAATTCAGGACAAAAATTTGTGCATTCTCAATCTTTTAGCGTCGAAGAAAGTTTGGAAAAGAAGAGGGTGCTAAAAGCAAGGATGACCTATGACCTTTAGAGGTGAAAGGGAGGGGGAGAGGGAGACTCTAAAACGTCTAGAACCATTAGTTCATACATGCCAACATTCTCCTATGAGATCGAGGGAGCTTTATTAGAGTGTTAGAGTGTAGTATTAAAAAAACTATTAAAATGTAGAAAATATTTATGTGTTACATAAATACACTCATTTTTCTATAAGAAACAAAGGTCAATGTTGAGTACTCCAGTTTCTTATTGTTCTGGAAATTTCAATACTCATTCTATCTTAAGAGTTTCTTAATTATGATGTCATGAATGACGTTATGAAATGTTTCTGACCTTTTTATCACGTCAAGAGATTCTATTCCGTTCTGATGCTGTATTTTGTAGGGGGAATTTGTTGTTGTTTTTATCAAAATTTTATTGTTTCTTAGTTTTTTTTTGCTTTGAGTACTGAAGTTTCTTAGTTTTTTCTGATTGTCCAGTACTTGTTTTTTATAGCCAGTTTCTTATAAAAAAAAGTGTATATATATTTATACCACTTAATTAATTTTTTAACCTCATGGTGCTTCCCTGTTTCCATAAGGCTGCAGAGTTTCAGAAACTTGTTTTAGCAAATATTTTCAGTTAGTGGATGTTTCTTAAGGTGGAGATAGTAGGCCCTAAGTTAGATATCTCTCTAGCAAGAAATTCAAAAAAGCTGAAAACTCAAGGAGTTTTCCTCTGATATGATGGTAGCGTGCAGGGGGTTATTTTTGAGTGAAAATATAGGGAAACTCCCTCAATATGTGGGAGGAGTGTTGGCATGTATGTTGGTTTCAGTCTGCGACAAGGAAAATTTAACCTCTCTGGTCTGTTTTACTTTTAGCAACACCGCTGGGGTTAAAGGGGGTGTGTCACTGTTTTGTAAACAAGCTAAAAACATGGGACATTGTGTGTTTTTGCACATTGGAATAATGGCAGATAGTGCTTCGGTGCTTCAATAAGCTCGATAATTTGTCTTTAATGAGTGTATTTATTGAGAATGGAAAGGACAATTTCTGTATCTCCACATTTGTACTGTCTATTGACACAAAATGTGTAAAGGAATTGGTCTAGTTCAAGGAAATGAATCTTCATTCAATCAATGGCAAATATATTTCGTTTCTCTTGGTGAATTTTGATGGCATTAGACAATTTACAACAAAATTATCACTCCAAAATTGTCCTGCAAATTTTAAAACAATTTTTTGCTCAAAATTTGCACCAGTAAGGTAGATTTTTTTTTGCACCTGACAAAATTTGCACCTGAGAGGATTCAAAATTATAGGAAGTAAACACGAGTTAGCTGCAACAGCACTCATCGCTTATGAAAACAAGGCCCCAGTTGTGGAAACAGTAGCAAGTACTGCCTTCTAAAATCTTCATGCAGACCATCGCAAAGAATCTCTGATGCGCCATATCAGCTTTCGATATGCAAAGAGAAAAAATCAAGGAAAATTGTTTCAGCATGTCCCAAATATGCATTAATGTTGCTGCTGGTCTATTTTGCATTGAGGCAGCCATCTTGTACCTGTTAAAACTTCTAATCAATTCACTTGAAAGTCGGAGAGGTGAAGAGGTGAAATGGATGTAAGCACTAGCAATCATTCTTTGTAAACACTTCATGAATGTTGCAAATCTGTTTTCTCCAAAGATGTCGCAATTTCCATTGACCATTTTTGAAACCGGCCTAAACCTGCATAGCCTCTGAGAGCACGACACCTGACAAAAGCTCTTAAAAAAGCTATTTTCAAGAATAATGACTACAGAGGATGTATCAAACCACAAAATTTTGAATACTTTTGATGTAAATTCGTGCTGTGATTAGTGGCTAGTAAATGTCATATCTATATGTAAACAAAGGTCTGTGGCAACTTTTTCACCCGAATTCTCGCCGAAGTCTCTTCATGCAACTTAAGCGCGCGGATATTGAAAAATTGTATTAAATGTTCCCTTCGAGTTGCTTTATCAAGGCTGCAAAGTAGCCTTGTTTTTCTGTATTGCCATCCTTTATCCATAGAAGTATGGTGATAAGACTGAAGAAAGAATTTTTATTTTTCGTTTCCTTTGGTGAAACATACAAAAATGTGAAAGCTTCATGCAATGTGCACAGATACAAAACACTGTTTTGTTCCATATCATGCTCCTATAAAGCGCCAGTTGTTTCAACCAAACAACTTTTGCTCAACGACGTGCTTCCACACAAGATGTCCCTTGTGAAACAGCCCCTTAACGGATGGGTTTCTGGTGTAGCCAGTTGGTGGTACTGCAAATTGGAACAATCAGGCCAACCATGTCATTGAAAAAAATTCAGTGCTAAAAGTAACAGATTTCACGACATTATTTAGCAAAAGATATGAAATGATTTGCCCAGTAAACATGGCCCCAACGCAGGTTGGAAAGTGGGAGGGGGGGGGCAAGGGAAACTTTAACAATCATAGCAAAATATTTTGAGAAAAGCTCTGTTGTTTAACCATTGGAAAATCAAAAGAGAATGCCCATTTTACCGATAACGAGATCCATGACCAACTTTGGTTATGTAAACCTCGTTTCAAAATCATGAATCACATCACAGGAAAACTTTGCCAAAATATTTTCCCTCTCCAAACATTTCGATACCAAAATACAAAATACATCATGCCAAGAACATGGGGAACATATCCCTCTAAATCTTCCCCGCAATGGCATCCCCATTGGCAGAAAGACTGCAATGTATTGTGGGCTGAAATTTCCTGACCCCTTTTTTCGAAATCTTACAAAGATTTATAAACCTAAGAACTTTGGTTTGAAACCAATATTACAATTTTGGTTTGAAAATTTTGGGCAAACATTAGGCCTTCTCATGAAGATATTTTCACAATGGGAAGGAACTGCCTCCATGGATAAACTCTTGAGGGTGACTGCATGTCCAACAATAATTGTTGACAGAGAATTCCATTTTCGAATGCTTACCCTGCAAACTTGGTGATTGTCATGAATTAAAAAATCAATAGCAGATGGTGGTGTATTTGACTGTTTTCATTAATTGTTGGTTGGCCAACAGAAACCAATAAGAATCAAGCTCTGCAGCACAATGCTTGGGGCTGTCTGGAGTTATAAGCAGTTATTCAGAAATTTTTACAATGACAACAAACTGCCTCCATGGATGAGCTTACAGAGATGATTGCATGTCCAGCAATAATATTTTTACAGAAAATTTCAGTGGGTGGTTCTAAGGGGGTTGTTGGAAGGTTTAGACATTCAAGAGGGTTTAGATACCCTCAAGAGGGTTCAGACACCTATAAAGAGCCATGAAATGGCACTTTATTTGGCATAATCTGCATTTTAAACCCTTTTTTGGTAACCAGCTTTAATTGAAAAATTAATGGTGGTGGCATATATTTGTGAAGCCATTGATTTACTGGAAGTTCCTCATTCTTGAATAAGACTCTAAATCAGATATAGGCCTCTACTTGTAGGACTTTTTAATTATTCATTTTAATAAAAGAGGATTTATTTTTGAAAAATTTTTAAATATTACATTTTCTTTCCAGTAACTTTGCAACATCTTTGAAGTTCCCTCACAATGAGTTAATATATCCCCTGTTTGTGATCTTGGATCAAGACATCATAAAATTGAAACAAAAAGTGACTGACTGATGCTAGATGATTGAGATTGAGTTTCATGAAATGAAGGGAGGACTAATTCAATTCAGGGTTATATCCAAATGGAATATCAGAGAGATGCTGAAGAAATTAAACGCTCAGCCCATTCTCATCAAGTGTCAAGCAGCTGGAGATGAAATGGTAAATTGTCTTTTTTAAGTTGTTTCTCTGTAACTTTTCTTGTCATAAGCTTAAAAGTTACATTGACTCCTATAAATCGATTTATTATGAATTGCTGTTAACTCGAGACTTTAAGACTCTTATTTCTGGAAGATTTTTCCATTAAAGTTTTGTAAGATTTTTTTTAATTCTTGTTTCATGGCAAGTTTCACCATATATTGTATTTGTGATATTTTTGTGAGACCCTTTTTTTCTCTTATTCAAGAAATTGTTTACTTGATGTAAGATACTAATATTAGAAATCGATTCTTTTTAGAAAGGGGCCTCTGTTCTATGGATTCTTTGAATATTTCTTTTCTTTGGAGATATATCTTTGGTCATTTAAAAAGATTTGATTACGGATAACAAACTTTAATATATTTTATTCGTTTCTAGGGACATTGGAACCTATTGGCAATTCTCCTTCAATAAATCAGAATACCCGCAGTTAAAGATCATGGATAAAGGCATCATGAGATGGTGACAACGAGTCAGTAATTGTCGTTAGATAATAGAGATTGACTTTGATGAAAAGGAAGGAGTACTAATTCTTTTCAGAATTTTTCCCAAATGGAATAAAAGTGAGATGCTGTAAAAATACAACTTTCTGTCTTTTTACATTGGGTGTCAATCAGCTAAAGATGAAGTGGTAAATAGTCTTTTTTAAGTTGCTTTTTAGTTACTGGATTTGTCACTTTAAGCCTTGAATTTGATAAATCGATTTAGCATGAATTGCTGATGACTCAAGACTTAAGGATTCTTTTATCTAGAAAATTCTTCCATTAAATATTTGTATACTTCTTTTCAATTCTTATTTCTTGGCAAGTTTGACCATTTATTGTCATTTGTTAATTTTTGTAAGACCTTTTCTTTTCTCTTAGTCACGAAGTTGTTTAGTTGATGTAAGATGCTAATATTAGGAAAAGATTCTTTTTAAAAAAGGGCCTTTGTTCTAAGAATTTTTTTGAATATTTTTTTCTTTCAGAATTTATATTTTTAGTCATTTAAAATGATTTGATTACGGACAGTAAACTTTTAATTATTATCATCCTTTCTAGGGACTTTGGAACCTGTTCGCAATTCTCCTTCAATAAGTCAGAATACCCTCAGTTTAGGATCTTGGATCAAGCCATCAAGAGATCTTGACGAAGGGCCAGTGACTTCCGCTAGATAATGGAGATTGACTTTGATTAAAAGGATGGAGGACTAATTATTTTCAGAAGTTTATCCAAATGGAATAAAAGTGAGATGTTGAAGAAGTTCAACTTTCTGTCTATCCACATTGAGTGTCAGGCAGCTGGAGATAAAATGGTAAATAGTCTTTTTTAAGTTGCTTTTTAGTTACTGGATTCGTCACTTTAAGCCTTGACTTTGATAAATCGATTTAGCATGAATTGCTGTTGAATCAAGACTTTAGGATTCTTTTATCTAGAAAATTCTTCCATTAAATATTTGTAGAATTCTTTTCGATTCTTACTTCTTGGCAAGTTTGACAATTTATTGTCATTTTTTTATTTTTGTGAGACCCTTTCTTTTCTCTTAGTCACGAAATTGTTTAGTTGATGTAAGATGCTGATATTAGGAAGCGATTCTTTTTAGAAAGGGGCCTCTGTTCTAAGGATTTTTTTGAATGCTTCTTTTTTTAAGAATATATATTTTTAGTCATTTTAAAAGATTTGATTACGGATAATAAACTTTTATTTATTATCATCCTTTCTAGGGACTTTGGAACCTGTTTGCAATTCTCCTTCAATGAGTCAAAATACCCTCAGTTTAGGATCTTGGATCAAGCCATCAAGAGATCTTGACGAAGGGCCAGTGACTTTCGTTAGATAATGGAGATTGACTTTGATGAAAAGGATGGAGTACTAATTATTTTCAGAAGTTTATCCAAATGAAATAAAGGAGAGATGCTGAAGAAGTTCAACTCTCAATTTTTACCACATTGAGTGTCAGGCAGCTGGAGTTAAAATGGTAAATAGTCTTTTTTAAGTTGCTTTTTAGTTACTGGATTTGTCACTTTAAGCCTTGACTTTGATAAATCGATTTAGCATGAATTGCTGATGACTCAAGACTTTAGGATTCTTTTGTCTAGAAAGTTCTTCCATTAAAGATTTGTAGAATTCTTTTCAATTCTTATTTCTTGCCAAGTTTGACAATTTATTGTCATATTTTATTTTTGTGAGACCCTTTCTTTTCTCTTAGTCACGAAATTGTTTAGTTGATGTAAGATGCCAATATTAGGAAACGATTCTTTTTAGAAAGGGGCCTCTGTTCTATGGATTTTTTTTAATATTTCTTTTTTTGAGAATATATTTTTTAGTCATTTATAAAGATTTGATTACGGATATTAAACTTTTAATTATTATCATCCTTTCTAGGGACTTTGGAACCTGTTTGCAATTCTCCTTCAATAAGCCAAAATACCCTCAGTTTAGGATCTTGGATCAAGCCATCAAGAGATCTTGACGAAGGACCAGTGACTTCCGCTAGATAATGGAGATTGACTTTGATTAAAAGGATGGAGGACTAATTATTTTCAGAAGTTTATCCAAATGGAATAAAAGTGAGATGCTGAAGAAGTTCAACTTTCTGTCTATTCACATTGAGTGTCAGGCAGCTGGAGATTAAATGGTAAATAGTCTTTTTTAAGTTGCTTTTCAGTTACTGGATTTGTCACTTTAAGCCTTGATTTGATAAATTGATTTAGCATGAATGGCTGTTGAATCAAGACTTTAGGTTTCTTTTGTCTAGAAAGTTCTTCCATTAAAGATTTGTAGAATTCTTTTCAATTCTTATTTCTTGCCAAGTTTGACAATTTATTCTCATTTTTTATTTTTGTGAGACCCTTTCTTTTCTGTTAGTAACGAATCTGTTTAGTTGATGTAAGTTGCCAATTTTAGGAAACGATTCATTTTAGTAAGGGGCCTCTGTTCTAAGGATTTTTTTGAATATTTCTTTCTTTCAGAATTTGTATTTTTAGTTATTTAAAAAGATTTGATTACGGATAGTAAACCTTTAATTATTATCATCCTTTCTAGGGACTTTGGAACCTGTTTGCAATTCTCCTTCAATGAGTCAGAATACCCTCAGTTTAGGATCTTGGATCAAGCCATCAAGAGATCTTGACGAAGGGCCAGTGACTTCCGCTAGATAATGGAGATTGACTTTGATTAAAAGGATGGAAGACTAATTATTTTCAGAAGTTTATCCAAATGAAATAAAGGAGAGATGCTGAAGAAGTTCAACTCTCAATCTATCCACATTGAGTGTCAGGCAGCTGGAGTTAAAATGGTAAATAGTCTTTTTTAAGTTGCTTTTTAGTTACTGGATTCGTCACTTTAAGCCTTGACTTTGATAAATCGATTTAGCATGAATTGCTGTTGAATCAAGACTTTAGGATTCTTTTATCTAGAAAATTCTTCCATTAAAGATTTGTAGAATTCTTTTTAATTCTTTTTTCTTGGCAAGGTTGACAATTTATTCTCATTTTTTATTTTTGTGAGACCCTTTCTTTTCTGTTAGTCACGAAACTGTTTAGTTGATGTAAGATGCTAATTTTAGGAAACGATTCATTTTAGTAAGGGGCCTCTGTTCTAAGGATTTTTTTTAATATTTTATTCTTTCAGAATTTGTATTTTTAGTTATTTAAAAAGATTTGATTACGGATAGTAAATCTTTAATTATTATCATCCTTTCTAGGGACTTTGGAACCTGTTTGCAATTCTCCTTCAATGAGTCAGAATACCCTCAGTTTAGGATCTTGGATCAAGCCATCAAGAGATCTTGACGAAGGGCCAGTGACTTCCGCTAGATAATGGAGATTGACTTTGATTAAAAGGATGGAAGACTAATTATTTTCAGAAGTTTATCCAAATGAAATAAAGGAGAGATGCTGAAGAAGTTCAACTCTCAATCTATCCACATTGAGTGTCAGGCAGCTGGAGTTAAAATGGTAAATAGTCTTTTTTAAATTGCTTTTTAGTTACTGGATTTGTCACTTTAAGCCTTGACTTTGATAAATCAATTTAGGATGAATTGCTGTTGACTCATGACTTAAGGATTCTTTTATCTAGAAAGTTCTTCCATTAAAGATTTGTAGAATTCTTTTTAATTCTTTTTTCTTGGCAAGGTTGACAATTTATTCTCATTTTTTATTTTTGTGAGACCCTTTCTTTTCTGTTAGTCACGAATCTGTTTAGTTGATGTAAGATGCTAATTTTAGGAAAAGATTCATTTTAGTAAGGGGCCTCTATTCTAAGGATTTTTTTGAATATTTCTTTCTTTCAGAATTTGTATTTTTAGTTATTTAAAAAGATTTGATTATGGATAGTAAACCTTTAATTATTATCATCCTTTCTAGGGACTTTGGAACCTGTTTGCAATTCTCCTTCAATGAGTCAGAATACCCTCAGTTTAGGATCTTGGATCAAGCCATCAAGAGATCTTGACGAAGGGCCAGTGACTTCCGCTAGATAATGGAGATTGACTTTGATTAAAAGGATGGAAGACTAATTATTTTCAGAAGTTTATCCAAATGAAATAAAGGAGAGATGCTGAAGAAGTTCAACTCTCAATCTATCCACATTGAGTGTCAGGCAGCTGGAGATTAAATGGTAAATAGTCTTTTTTAAGTTGCTTTTCAGTTACCGGATTTGTCACTTTAAGCCTTGATTTGATAAATTGATTTAGCATGAATGGCTGTTGAATCAAGACTTTAGGATTCTTTTGTCTAGAAAGTTCTTCCATTAAAGATTTGTAGAATTCTTTTCAATTCTTTTTTCTTGGCAAGGTTGACAATTTATTCTCATTTTTTATTTTTGTGAGACCCTTTCTTTTCTGTTAGTCACGAATATGTTTAGTTGATGTAAGATGCTAATTTTAGGAAACGATTCATTTTAGTAAGGGGCCTCTGTTCTAAGGATTTTTTTGAATATTTCTTTCTTTCAGAATTTGTATTTTTAGTTATTTAAAAAGATTTGATTACGGATAGTAAATCTTTAATTATTATCATCCTTTCTAGGGACTTTGGAACCTGTTTGCAATTCTCCTTCAATGAGTCAGAATACCCTCAGTTTAGGATCTTGGATCAAGCCATCAAGAGATCTTGACGAAGGGCCAGTGACTTCCGCTAGATAATGGAGATTGACTTTGATTAAAAGGATGGAGGACTAATTATTTTCAGAAGTTTATCCAAATGGAATAAAAGTGAGATGCTGAAGAAGTTCAACTTTCTGTCTATTCACATTGAGTGTCAGGCAGCTGGAGATTAAATGGTAAATAGTCTTTTTTAAGTTGCTTTTCAGTTACCGGATTTGTCACTTTAAGCCTTGATTTGATAAATTGATTTAGCATGAATGGCTGTTGAATCAAGACTTTAGGATTCTTTTGTCTAGAAAGTTCTTCCATTAAAGATTTGTAGAATTCTTTTCAATTCTTTTTTCTTGGCAAGGTTGACAATTTATTCTCATTTTTTATTTTTGTGAGACCCTTTCTTTTCTGTTAGTCACGAATATGTTTAGTTGATGTAAGATGCTAATTTTAGGAAACGATTCATTTTAGTAAGGGGCCTCTGTTCTAAGGATTTTTTTGAATATTTCTTTCTTTCAGAATTTGTATTTTTAGTTATTTAAAAAGATTTGATTACGGATAGTAAATCTTTAATTATTATCATCCTTTCTAGGGACTTTGGAACCTGTTTGCAATTCTCCTTCAATGAGTCAGAATACCCTCAGTTTAGGATCTTGGATCAAGCCATCAAGAGATCTTGACGAAGGGCCAGTGACTTCCGCTAGATAATGGAGATTGACTTTGATTAAAAGGATGGAGGACTAATTATTTTCAGAAGTTTATCCAAATGGAATAAAAGTGAGATGCTGAAGAAGTTCAACTTTCTGTCTATTCACATTGAGTGTCAGGCAGCTGGAGATTAAATGGTAAATAGTCTTTTTTAAGTTGCTTTTCAGTTACCGGATTTGTCACTTTAAGCCTTGATTTGATAAATTGATTTAGCATGAATGGCTGTTGAATCAAGACTTTAGGATTCTTTTGTCTAGAAAGTTCTTCCATTAATGATTTGTAGAATTCTTTTCAATTCTTTTTTCTTGGCAAGGTTGACAATTTATTCTCATTTTTTATTTTTGTGAGACCCTTTCTTTTCTGTTAGTCACGAATATGTTTAGTTGATGTAAGATGCTAATTTTAGGAAACGATTCATTTTAGTAAGGGGCCTCTGTTCTAAGGATTTTTTTGAATATTTCTTTCTTTCAGAATTTGTATTTTTAGTTATTTAAAAAGATTTGATTACGGATAGTGAACCTTTAATTATTATCATCCTTTCTAGGGACTTTGGAACCTGTTTGCAATTCTCCTTCAATGAGTCAGAATACCCTCAGTTTAGGATCTTGGATCAAGCCATCAAGAGATCTTGACGAAGGGCCAGTGACTTCCGCTAGATAATGGAGATTGACTTTGATTAAAAGGATGGAAGACTAATTATTTTCAGAAGTTTATCCAAATGAAATAAAGGAGAGATGCTGAAGAAGTTCAACTCTCAATCTATCCACATTGAGTGTCAGGCAGCTAGAGTTAAAATGGTAAATAGTCTTTTTTAAGTTGCTTTTTAGTTACTGGATTTGTCACTTTAAGCCTTGACTTTGATAAATCAATTTAGGATGAATTGCTGTTGACTCAAGACTTAAGGATTCTTTTATCTAGAAAGTTCTTCCATTAAAGATTTGTAGAATTCTTTTCAATTCTTATTTCTTGCTAAGTTTGACAATTTATTGTTATTTTTTTTATTTTTGTAAGACCCTTTCTTTTCTCTTAGTCACGAAATTGTTTAGTTGATGTAAGATGCTAATATTAGGAAACGATTCTTTTTAGAAAGGGGCCTCTGTTCTAAGGATTTTTTTGAATATTTCTTTCTTTCAGAATTTGTATTTTTAGTTATTTAAAAAGATTTGATTACGGATAGTAAACCTTTAATTATTATCATCCTTTCTAGGGACTTTGGAACCTGTTTGCAATTCTCCTTCAATGAGTCAGAATACCCTCAGTTTAGGATCTTGGATCAAGCCATCAAGAGATCTTGACGAAGGGCCAGTGACTTCCGCTAGATAATGGAGATTGACTTTGATTAAAAGGATGGAAGACTAATTATTTTCAGAAGTTTATCCAAATGAAATAAAGGAGAGATGCTGAAGAAGTTCAACTCTCAATCTATCCACATTGAGTGTCAGGCAGCTAGAGTTAAAATGGTAAATAGTCTTTTTTAAGTTGCTTTTTAGTTACTGGATTTGTCACTTTAAGCCTTGACTTTGATAAATCAATTTAGGATGAATTGCTGTTGACTCAAGACTTAAGGACTCTTTTATCTAGAAAGTTCTTCCATTAAAGATTTGTAGAATTCTTTTCAATTCTTATTTCTTGCCAAGTTTGACAATTTATTGTCATTTTTTTTTTGTGAGACCCTTTCTTTTCTGTTAGTCACGAATCTGTTTAGTTGATGTAAGATGCTAATTTTAGGAAACGATTCATTTTAGTAAGGGGCCTCTGTTCTAAGGATTTTTTTGAATATTTCTTTCTTTCAGAATTTGTATTTTTAGTTATTTAAAAAGATTTGATTACGGATAGAAACCTTTAATTATTATCATCCTTTCTAGGGACTTTGGAACCTGTTTGCAATTCTCCTTCAACGAGTCAGAATACCCTCAGTTTAGGATCTTGGATCAAGCCATCAAGAGATCTTGACGAAGGGCCAGTGACTTCCGCTAGATAATGGAGATTGACTTTGATTAAAAGGATGGAAGACTAATTATTTTCAGAAGTTTATCCAAATGAAATAAAGGAGAGATGCTGAAGAAGTTCAACTCTCAATTTATCCACATTGAGTGTCAGGCAGCTGGAGTTAAAATGGTAAATAGTCTTTTTTAAGTTGCTTTTTAGTTACTGGATTTGTCACTTTAAGCCTTGACTTTGATAAATCAATTTAGGATGAACTGCTGTTGACTCAAGACTTTAGGATTCTTTTATCTAGAAAGTTTTTTCATTAAAGATTTGTAGAATTCTTTTCAATTCTTATTTCTTGCCAAGTTTGACAATTTATTGTCATTTTTTTTTTGTGAGACCCTTTCTTTTCTGTTAGTCACGAATCTGTTTAGTTGATGTAAGATGCTAATTTTAGGAAACGATTCATTTTAGTAAGGGGCCTCTGTTCTAAGGATTTTTTTGAATATTTCTTTCTTTCAGAATTTGTATTTTTAGTTATTTAAAAAGATTTGATTACGGATAGTAAACCTTTAATTATTATCATCCTTTCTAGGGACTTTGGAACCTGTTTGCAATTCTCCTTCAACGAGTCAGAATACCCTCAGTTTAGGATCTTGGATCAAGCCATCAAGAGATCTTGACGAAGGGCCAGTGACTTCCGCTAGATAATGGAGATTGACTTTGATTAAAAGGATGGAAGACTAATTATTTTCAGAAGTTTATCCAAATGAAATAAAGGAGAGATGCTGAAGAAGTTCAACTCTCAATCTATCCACATTGAGTGTCAGGCAGCTGGAGTTAAAATGGTAAATAGTCTTTTTTAAATTGCTTTTTAGTTACTGGATTTGTCACTTTAAGCCTTGACTTTGATAAATCAATTTAGGATGAATTGCTGTTGACTCAAGACTTAAGGATTCTTTTATCTAGAAAGTTCTTCCATTAAAGATTTGTAGAATTCTTTTTAATTCTTTTTTCTTGGCAAGGTTGACAATTTATTCTCTTTTTTTATTTTTGTGAGACCCTTTCTTTTCTGTTAGTCACGAAACTGTTTAGTTGATGTAAGATGCTAATTTTAGGAAACGATTCATTTTAGTAAGGGGCCTCTGTTCTAAGGATTTTTTTGAATATTTCTTTCTTTCAGAATTTGTATTTTTAGTTATTTAAAAAGATTTGATTACGGATAGTAAATCTTTAATTATTATCATCCTTTCTAGGGACTTTGGAACCTGTTTGCAATTCTCCTTCAATGAGTCAGAATACCCTCAGTTTAGGATCTTGGATCAAGCCATCAAGAGATCTTGACGAAGGGCCAGTGACTTCCGCTAGATAATGGAGATTGACTTTGATTAAAAGGATGGAGGACTAATTATTTTCAGAAGTTTATCCAAATGGAATAAAAGTGAGATGCTGAAGAAGTTCAACTTTCTGTCTATTCACATTGAGTGTCAGGCAGCTGGAGATTAAATGGTAAATAGTCTTTTTTAAGTTGCTTTTCAGTTACCGGATTTGTCACTTTAAGCCTTGATTTGATAAATTGATTTAGCATGAATGGCTGTTGAATCAAGACTTTAGGATTCTTTTGTCTAGAAAGTTCTTCCATTAATGATTTGTAGAATTCTTTTCAATTCTTATTTCTTGCCAAGTTTGACAATTTATTGTCATTTTTTTTTTGTGAGACCCTTTCTTTTCTGTTAGTCACGAATCTGTTTAGTTGATGTAAGATGCTAATTTTAGGAAACGATTCATTTTAGTAAGGGGCCTCTGTTCTAAGGATTTTTTTGAATATTTCTTTCTTTCAGAATTTGTATTTTTAGTTATTTAAAAAGATTTGATTACGGATAGTGAACCTTTAATTATTATCATCCTTTCTAGGGACTTTGGAACCTGTTTGCAATTCTCCTTCAATGAGTCAGAATACCCTCAGTTTAGGATCTTGGATCAAGCCATCAAGAGATCTTGACGAAGGGCCAGTGACTTCCGCTAGATAATGGAGATTGACTTTGATTAAAAGGATGGAAGACTAATTATTTTCAGAAGTTTATCCAAATGAAATAAAGGAGAGATGCTGAAGAAGTTCAACTCTCAATCTATCCACATTGAGTGTCAGGCAGCTAGAGTTAAAATGGTAAATAGTCTTTTTTAAGTTGCTTTTTAGTTACTGGATTTGTCACTTTAAGCCTTGACTTTGATAAATCAATTTAGGATGAATTGCTGTTGACTCAAGACTTAAGGATTCTTTTATCTAGAAAGTTCTTCCATTAAAGATTTGTAGAATTCTTTTCAATTCTTATTTCTTGCTAAGTTTGACAATTTATTGTTATTTTTTTTATTTTTGTAAGACCCTTTCTTTTCTGTTAGTCACGAAACTGTTTAGTTGATGTAAGATGCTAATTTTAGGAAACGATTCATTTTAGTAAGGGGCCTCTGTTCTAAGGATTTTTTTGAATATTTCTTTCTTCCAGAATTTGTATTTTTAGTTATTTAAAAAGATTTGATTACGGATAGTAAATCTTTAATTATTATCATCCTTTCTAGGGACTTTGGAACCTGTTTGCAATTCTCCTTCAATGAGTCAGAATACCCTCAGTTTAGGATCTTGGATCAAGCCATCAAGAGATCTTGACGAAGGGCCAGTGACTTCCGCTAGATAATGGAGATTGACTTTGATTAAAAGGATGGAAGACTAATTATTTTCAGAAGTTTATCCAAATGAAATAAAGGAGAGATGCTGAAGAAGTTCAACTCTCAATCTATCCACATTGAGTGTCAGGCAGCTAGAGTTAAAATGGTAAATAGTCTTTTTTAAGTTGCTTTTTAGTTACTGGATTTGTCACTTTAAGCCTTGACTTTGATAAATCAATTTAGGATGAATTGCTGTTGACTCAAGACTTAAGGACTCTTTTATCTAGAAAGTTCTTCCATTAAAGATTTGTAGAATTCTTTTCAATTCTTATTTCTTGCCAAGTTTGACAATTTATTGTCATTTTTTTTTTGTGAGACCCTTTCTTTTCTGTTAGTCACGAATCTGTTTAGTTGATGTAAGATGCTAATTTTAGGAAACGATTCATTTTAGTAAGGGGCCTCTGTTCTAAGGATTTTTTTGAATATTTCTTTCTTTCAGAATTTGTATTTTTAGTTATTTAAAAAGATTTGATTACGGATAGAAACCTTTAATTATTATCATCCTTTCTAGGGACTTTGGAACCTGTTTGCAATTCTCCTTCAACGAGTCAGAATACCCTCAGTTTAGGATCTTGGATCAAGCCATCAAGAGATCTTGACGAAGGGCCAGTGACTTCCGCTAGATAATGGAGATTGACTTTGATTAAAAGGATGGAAGACTAATTATTTTCAGAAGTTTATCCAAATGAAATAAAGGAGAGATGCTGAAGAAGTTCAACTCTCAATTTATCCACATTGAGTGTCAGGCAGCTGGAGTTAAAATGGTAAATAGTCTTTTTTAAGTTGCTTTTTAGTTACTGGATTTGTCACTTTAAGCCTTGACTTTGATAAATCAATTTAGGATGAACTGCTGTTGACTCAAGACTTTAGGATTCTTTTATCTAGAAAGTTTTTTCATTAAAGATTTGTAGAATTCTTTTCAATTCTTATTTCTTGCCAAGTTTGACAATTTATTGTCATTTTTTTTTTGTGAGACCCTTTCTTTTCTGTTAGTCACGAATCTGTTTAGTTGATGTAAGATGCTAATTTTAGGAAACGATTCATTTTAGTAAGGGGCCTCTGTTCTAAGGATTTTTTTGAATATTTCTTTCTTTCAGAATTTGTATTTTTAGTTATTTAAAAAGATTTGATTACGGATAGTAAACCTTTAATTATTATCATCCTTTCTAGGGACTTTGGAACCTGTTTGCAATTCTCCTTCAACGAGTCAGAATACCCTCAGTTTAGGATCTTGGATCAAGCCATCAAGAGATCTTGACGAAGGGCCAGTGACTTCCGCTAGATAATGGAGATTGACTTTGATTAAAAGGATGGAAGACTAATTATTTTCAGAAGTTTATCCAAATGAAATAAAGGAGAGATGCTGAAGAAGTTCAACTCTCAATCTATCCACATTGAGTGTCAGGCAGCTGGAGTTAAAATGGTAAATAGTCTTTTTTAAATTGCTTTTTAGTTACTGGATTTGTCACTTTAAGCCTTGACTTTGATAAATCAATTTAGGATGAATTGCTGTTGACTCAAGACTTAAGGATTCTTTTATCTAGAAAGTTCTTCCATTAAAGATTTGTAGAATTCTTTTTAATTCTTTTTTCTTGGCAAGGTTGACAATTTATTCTCTTTTTTTATTTTTGTGAGACCCTTTCTTTTCTGTTAGTCACGAAACTGTTTAGTTGATGTAAGATGCTAATTTTAGGAAACGATTCATTTTAGTAAGGGGCCTCTGTTCTAAGGATTTTTTTGAATATTTCTTTCTTCCAGAATTTGTATTTTTAGTTATTTAAAAAGATTTGATTACGGATAGTAAATCTTTAATTATTATCATCCTTTCTAGGGACTTTGGAACCTGTTTGCAATTCTCCTTCAATGAGTCAGAATACCCTCAGTTTAGGATCTTGGATCAAGCCATCAAGAGATCTTGACGAAGGGCCAGTGACTTCCGCTAGATAATGGAGATTGACTTTGATTAAAAGGATGGAAGACTAATTATTTTCAGAAGTTTATCCAAATGAAATAAAGGAGAGATGCTGAAGAAGTTCAACTCTCAATCTATCCACATTGAGTGTCAGGCAGCTGGAGTTAAAATGGTAAGTAGTCTTTTTTAAATTGCTTTTTAGTTACTGGATTTGTCACTTTAAGCCTTGACTTTGATAAATCAATTTAGGATGAATTGCTGTTGACTCAAGACTTAAGGATTCTTTTATCTAGAAAGTTCTTCCATTAAAGATTTGTAGAATTCTTTTTAATTCTTTTTTCTTGGCAAGGTTGACAATTTATTCTCTTTTTTTATTTTTGTGAGACCCTTTCTTTTCTGTTAGTCACGAAACTGTTTAGTTGATGTAAGATGCTAATTTTAGGAAACGATTCATTTTAGTAAGGGGCCTCTGTTCTAAGGATTTTTTTGAATATTTCTTTCTTTCAGAATTTGTATTTTTAGTTATTTAAAAAGATTTGATTACGGATAGTAAACCTTTAATTATTATCATCCTTTCTAGGGACTTTGGAACCTGTTTGCAATTCTCCTTCAATGAGTCAGAATACCCTCAGTTTAGGATCTTGGATCAAGCCATCAAGAGATCTTGACGAAGGGCCAGTGACTTCCGCTAGATAATGGAGATTGACTTTGATTAAAAGGATGGAAGACTAATTATTTTCAGAAGTTTATCCAAATGAAATAAAGGAGAGATGCTGAAGAAGTTCAACTCTCAATCTATCCACATTGAGTGTCAGGCAGCTGGAGTTAAAATGGTAAATAGTCTTTTTTAAATTGCTTTTTAGTTACTGGATTTGTCACTTTAAGCCTTGACTTTGATAAATCAATTTAGGATGAATTGCTGTTGACTCAAGACTTAAGGATTCTTTTATCTAGAAAGTTCTTCCATTAAAGATTTGTAGAATTCTTTTTAATTCTTTTTTCTTGGCAAGGTTGACAATTTATTCTCATTTTTTATTTTTGTGAGACCCTTTCTTTTCTGTTAGTCACGAAACTGTTTAGTTGATGTAAGATGCTAATTTTAGGAAACGATTCATTTTAGTAAGGGGCCTCTGTTCTAAGGATTTTTTTGAATATTTCTTTCTTTCAGAATTTGTATTTTTAGTTATTTAAAAAGATTTGATTACGGATAGTAAATCTTTAATTATTATCATCCTTTCTAGGGACTTTGGAACCTGTTTGCAATTCTCCTTCAATGAGTCAGAATACCCTCAGTTTAGGATCTTGGATCAAGCCATCAAGAGATCTTGACGAAGGGCCAGTGACTTCCGCTAGATAATGGAGATTGACTTTGATTAAAAGGATGGAAGACTAATTATTTTCAGAAGTTTATCCAAATGAAATAAAGGAGAGATGCTGAAGAAGTTCAACTCTCAATCTATCCACATTGAGTGTCAGGCAGCTAGAGTTAAAATGGTAAATAGTCTTTTTTAAGTTGCTTTTTAGTTACTGGATTTGTCACTTTAAGCCTTGACTTTGATAAATCAATTTAGGATGAATTGCTGTTGACTCAAGACTTAAGGATTCTTTTATCTAGAAAGTTCTTCCATTAAAGATTTGTAGAATTCTTTTCAATTCTTATTGCTTGCCAAGTTTGACAATTTATTGTTATTTTTTTATTTTTGTAAGACCCTTTCTTTTCTCTTAGTCACGAAATTGTTTAGTTGATGTAAGATGCTAATATTAGGAAACGATTCTTTTTAGAAAGGGGCCTCTATTCTAAGGATTTTTTTGAATATTTCTTTCTTTCAGAATTTATATTTTTAGTCATTTAAAATGATTTGATTACGGATAGTAAACCTTTAATTATTATCATCCTTTCTAGGGACTTTGGAACATGTTTGCAATTCTCCTTCAATGAGTCAGAATACCCTCAGTTTAGGATCTTGGATCAAGCCATCAAGAGATCTTGACGAAGGGCCAGTGACTTCCGCTAGATAATGGAGATTGACTTTGATTAAAAGGATGGAAGACTAATTATTTTCAGAAGTTTATCCAAATGAAATAAAGGAGAGATGCTGAAGAAGTTCAACTCTCAATCTATCCACATTGAGTGTCAGGCAGCTGGAGTTAAAATGGTAAATAGTCTTTTTTAAGTTGCTTTTTAGTTACTGGATTTGTCACTTTAAGCCTTGACTTTGATAAATCAATTTAGGATGAACTGCTGTTGACTCAAGACTTTAGGATTCTTTTATCTAGAAAGTTTTTTCATTAAAGATTTGTAGAATTCTTTTCAATTCTTATTTCTTGCCAAGTTTGACAATTTATTGTCATTTTTTTTTGTGAGACCCTTTCTTTTCTGTTAGTCACGAATCTGTTTAGTTGATGTAAGATGCTAATTTTAGGAAACGATTCATTTTAGTAAGGGGCCTCTGTTCTAAGGATTTTTTTGAATATTTCTTTCTTTCAGAATTTGTATTTTTAGTTATTTAAAAAGATTTGATTACGGATAGTAAACCTTTAATTATTATCATCCTTTCTAGGGACTTTGGAACCTGTTTGCAATTCTCCTTCAACGAGTCAGAATACCCTCAGTTTAGGATCTTGGATCAAGCCATCAAGAGATCTTGACGAAGGGCCAGTGACTTCCGCTAGATAATGGAGATTGACTTTGATTAAAAGGATGGAGGACTAATTATTTTCAGAAGTTTATCCAAATGGAATAAAAGTGAGATGCTGAAGAAGTTCAACTTTCTGTCTATTCACATTGAGTGTCAGGCAGCTGGAGATTAAATGGTAAATAGTCTTTTTTAAGTTGCTTTTCAGTTACTGGATTTGTCACTTTAAGCCTTGATTTGATAAATTGATTTAGCATGAATGGCTGTTGAATCAAGACTTTAGGATTCTTTTGTCTAGAAAGTTCTTCCATTAAAGATTTGTAGAATTCTTTTCAATTCTTTTTTCTTGGCAAGGTTGACAATTTATTCTCATTTTTTATTTTTGTGAGACCCTTTCTTTTCTGTTAGTCACGAATATGTTTAGTTGATGTAAGATGCTAATTTTAGGAAACGATTCATTTTAGTAAGGGGCCTCTGTTCTAAGGATTTTTTTGAATATTTCTTTCTTTCAGAATTTGTATTTTTAGTTATTTAAAAAGATTTGATTACGGATAGTAAACCTTTAATTATTATCATCCTTTCTAGGGACTTTGGAACCTGTTTGCAATTCTCCTTCAATGAGTCAGAATACCCTCAGTTTAGGATCTTGGATCAAGCCATCAAGAGATCTTGACGAAGGGCCAGTGACTTCCGCTAGATAATGGAGATTGACTTTGATTAAAAGGATGGAAGACTAATTATTTTCAGAAGTTTATCCAAATGAAATAAAGGAGAGATGCTGAAGAAGTTCAACTCTCAATCTATCCACATTGAGTGTCAGGCAGCTAGAGTTAAAATGGTAAATAGTCTTTTTTAAGTTGCTTTTTAGTTACTGGATTTGTCACTTTAAGCCTTGACTTTGATAAATCAATTTAGGATGAATTGCTGTTGACTCAAGACTTAAGGATTCTTTTATCTAGAAAGTTCTTCCATTAAAGATTTGTAGAATTCTTTTCAATTCTTATTTCTTGCCAAGTTTGACAATTTATTGTTATTTTTTTTATTTTTGTAAGACCCTTTCTTTTCTCTTAGTTACGAAATTGTTTAGTTGATGTAAGATGCTAATATTAGGAAACGATTCTTTTTAGAAAGGGGCCTCTGTTCTAAGGATTTTTTTGAATATTTCTTTCTTTCAGAATTTGTATTTTTAGTTATTTAAAAAGATTTGATTACGGATAGTAAACCTTTAATTATTATCATCCTTTCTAGGGACTTTGGAACCTGTTTGCAATTCTCCTTCAATGAGTCAGAATACCCTCAGTTTAGGATCTTGGATCAAGCCATCAAGAGATCTTGACGAAGGGCCAGTGACTTCCGCTAGATAATGGAGATTGACTTTGATTAAAAGGATGGAAGACTAATTATTTTCAGAAGTTTATCCAAATGAAATAAAGGAGAGATGCTGAAGAAGTTCAACTCTCAATCTATCCACATTGAGTGTCAGGCAGCTAGAGTTAAAATGGTAAATAGTCTTTTTTAAGTTGCTTTTTAGTTACTGGATTTGTCACTTTAAGCCTTGACTTTGATAAATCAATTTAGGATGAATTGCTGTTGACTCAAGACTTAAGGATTCTTTTATCTAGAAAGTTCTTCCATTAAAGATTTGTAGAATTCTTTTCAATTCTTATTGCTTGCCAAGTTTGACAATTTATTGTTATTTTTTTATTTTTGTAAGACCCTTTCTTTTCTCTTAGTCACGAAATTGTTTAGTTGATGTAAGATGCTAATATTAGGAAACGATTCTTTTTAGAAAGGGGCCTCTATTCTAAGGATTTTTTTGAATATTTCTTTCTTTCAGAATTTATATTTTTAGTCATTTAAAATGATTTGATTACGGATAGTAAACCTTCAATTATTATCATCCTTTCTAGGGACTTTGGAACATGTTTGCAATTCTCCTTCAATGAGTCAGAATACCCTCAGTTTAGGATCTTGGATCAAGCCATCAAGAGATCTTGACGAAGGGCCAGTGACTTCCGCTAGATAATGGAGATTGACTTTGATTAAAAGGATGGAAGACTAATTATTTTCAGAAGTTTATCCAAATGAAATAAAGGAGAGATGCTGAAGAAGTTCAACTCTCAATCTATCCACATTGAGTGTCAGGCAGCTGGAGTTAAAATGGTAAATAGTCTTTTTTAAGTTGCTTTTTAGTTACTGGATTTGTCACTTTAAGCCTTGACTTTGATAAATCAATTTAGGATGAACTGCTGTTGACTCAAGACTTTAGGATTCTTTTATCTAGAAAGTTTTTTCATTAAAGATTTGTAGAATTCTTTTCAATTCTTATTTCTTGCCAAGTTTGACAATTTATTGTCATTTTTTTTTGTGAGACCCTTTCTTTTCTGTTAGTCACGAATCTGTTTAGTTGATGTAAGATGCTAATTTTAGGAAACGATTCATTTTAGTAAGGGGCCTCTGTTCTAAGGATTTTTTTGAATATTTCTTTCTTTCAGAATTTGTATTTTTAGTTATTTAAAAAGATTTGATTACGGATAGTAAACCTTTAATTATTATCATCCTTTCTAGGGACTTTGGAACCTGTTTGCAATTCTCCTTCAACGAGTCAGAATACCCTCAGTTTAGGATCTTGGATCAAGCCATCAAGAGATCTTGACGAAGGGCCAGTGACTTCCGCTAGATAATGGAGATTGACTTTGATTAAAAGGATGGAGGACTAATTATTTTCAGAAGTTTATCCAAATGGAATAAAAGTGAGATGCTGAAGAAGTTCAACTTTCTGTCTATTCACATTGAGTGTCAGGCAGCTGGAGATTAAATGGTAAATAGTCTTTTTTAAGTTGCTTTTCAGTTACTGGATTTGTCACTTTAAGCCTTGATTTGATAAATTGATTTAGCATGAATGGCTGTTGAATCAAGACTTAAGGATTCTTTTATCTAGAAAGTTCTTCCATTAAAGATTTGTAGAATTCTTTTCAATTCTTATTTCTTGCCAAGTTTGACAATTTATTGTTATTTTTTTTATTTTTGTAAGACCCTTTCTTTTCTCTTAGTCACGAAATTGTTTAGTTGATGTAAGATGCTAATATTAGGAAACGATTCTTTTTAGAAAGGGGCCTCTGTTCTAAGGATTTTTTTGAATATTTCTTTCTTTCAGAATTTGTATTTTTAGTTATTTAAAAAGATTTGATTACGGATAGTAAACCTTTAATTATTAGCATCCTTTCTAGGGACTTTGGAACCTGTTTGCAATTCTCCTTCAATGAGTCAGAATACCCTCAGTTTAGGATCTTGGATCAAGCCATCAAGAGATCTTGACGAAGGGCCAGTGACTTCCGCTAGATAATGGAGATTGACTTTGATTAAAAGGATGGAAGACTAATTATTTTCAGAAGTTTATCCAAATGAAATAAAGGAGAGATGCTGAAGAAGTTCAACTCTCAATCTATCCACATTGAGTGTCAGGCAGCTAGAGTTAAAATGGTAAATAGTCTTTATTAGGTTGTTTTTCTGTAACCCATTTTTGTCATAAGCTTTAAAGTTACATTTTCTTTGATAAATTTATTTGATAATTGATATGAATTGCTGTTTGCTCACGAATTTACGATTTTCTTTTTTTTTCCAAAATTGTTTTAAATGAAAAATTTGTAGGAATATTTTTGTTTCTATTCACTCTGGAACTTGACACCTGATATTGTCATTATGACATTTTTGTAAGACCCTTTGATTTTCTTTTATTTACGAAAATCTTTAGTTGATGTAAGTTACTGATACCAGCAAAGGACTATGAATAAAATAGGTGCCTTTATCTTTAAGGAATTGTTGTAGATTTGTTTCTGTGATAAGGTATCTTTTGCTATTTAAACAGATTTTAGAGATGACAATAAAATTTTATATATTATATTCTTTTCTAGGCACTTTGGAACCTGTTTGCAAATTTTGAACATAAGTCAGAATACCCTTTGTTTGTGAGCTTGGCTCAAGCCATCATGAGAGTGACACGAAAAGCCACTGATCACTGATGGAGAATGTTGGAGAGTTTTTTTGATGGAAAGGAGAATCAATTCTTTTCAGAAAGTGATTGATATAAAATGAGATCACCAAAACTTGAAATAAAATGGTAAATAGAATTTTATGCCATAAACTCATTTTTTTTACAAGCCTCTAAGTTTGAATTAGTTGCATCACACGATTAATGGATTACTTTTTGTTCTTGTTTTCTTTATATATATTATATATATATAAGATATTTTCTTTTTTTTCCTGAAAGTTATTCCATTAGTTTTTTATGGTTACTTTCGATTTGCTGAACATATTTTGATACTTAGTTTATGATTAGTTTATGATAGTTTGTGATTCTTAAAAATATTTAAGATGGAAAAGGGGCTTCTACCTTTCAAGATTTGTACAAGATTTGTTTTCTTTGTTAAGATATTTTCTACTTTAAAAAAGAGTTTTAGAAGAATGAAGGACAAAGCTTTTTAATATTTGTTTCCTTTCCAGGGGCTTCGAGTTATGTTTGGAATTCTTCTTGGAATTGTCAAGCTGTCATAACACTGAGATGAAAAGCTTGTGACTGCTTTTAGATGGTGGAGATTAATTTGATGAAATACAGGACTAATTCTTTTCAGAAAGTAATGGAGTTTAAAAGAGATCACGAAGACTTGAAGTAAAATGGTAAATAGAAATTTTTGTCAAAAACTTGTTTCGTTGTAATAAGCTCTTTAGGTTTATTTAGTTGCATAAATCGATTTATTATGCATTAGTTTTTATTCTTGATTCAAAATGGTTTCTTCTTCTTCAATGGTTATTCAATCAAAGGGTTGTTGGTTTATTTTGAATTTGCTGAACATATTTTAAAACCTTTTTTTTTTTTGTTGGTTTTAAAGGTCAGTCGTTCTGAGGAATGACGTCTCTTGGGAAGATGCACAAGAAGAAGATGCAGAAGAAGACGTTGCAGAAGAAGAAGATGCACAAAAGGATGTTCACAAGAAGATGAAGCAAAGAAGATCAAATGAAGAACTGTTGAGAAGATGGACAGAAGATACTGAATGCATTCATGTAAATAATTCTGATTGTGAATGGGTTAGAAATGCGGTGTTTGCTGGCAAGTAACTTACTTCGAAACTGTCATTGGGTAAAATTTACGATTCCATCCCAGTTGTTTGCTTGGGTACGCTCAGGGAGAAGTGAGCAGGGAAAGTATTTCACGAGGGTTTGCTCAGGGAGAAGCGAGCAGAAAACGCGGGAACTGATCCAAGGGGAGCTTGCACTGTTTTTGCTTTTGTGTGCATGTATTGACTCTTAGTTTTTGAGGGTGAAATTCACTTGTTTGTTTAACAAGTTGCTTGCCAGCATTGATTGCATTTTTAATCCACCATAAGGGAAAAGGTCATTTGAGCAGCTCTTTCAACCAAACAAGGCCCTGTGTTTTCAAGTCAAAGTTTGTTTGACTAGAACTTATAATAGGTTCCCTTGCATGCTTCATAAAGTGTTTCAAGCCCTAACATTTGCCCAAAAGTATCTTTACCAGTGTTTCCGTCAGAAGTTTTCGTTTTTGTCCAGATTTCCGCCAGAAATTTTCGTCCATTGCTTTACAAATTTTGCATTTCCTAAGTTTTACCAAAATGCATCTCTAATTCAACTATGCTACTGTTTCTTCTCCTCTAATGAAAGTTTGAACCAATTTCGTTTGACGACCCTTTTGCAGAAGTTTCAGTATTGGTTTAAGTTTAAGTTCATCAAATTGATGATATCTTTGAGATACCCAGGGAATCGTGTCATAGGCGTATTGCTTCCAGGTAATACTTTAGGCACTTTGGTTTATTAAAATAACCTCCATTCACCAAGAAGTTTGTTTTTAAGATTGATTTTTTTTTCGGCTGAATGAAGTAAACTTGGCAGGTAAATCTTGATAGAAGCATATCCCATAGTCAAGCATATCCCATAGTAAACAAATTTTAGGTAATAGGAAAGAGAAAGCTGCTTGAATGACCAACTCTGAACTTCCAGCCAATCAGCTGAATATCATTTTAAAGGGGGGTAATTTTCAAAGGGGGGGCGCTTTTTGACTATAAACCAAAACAGCGTTGACGTGATAGGTTGGTCGTTTGGTGCCGGTACTTGAGATTGGACTAAAGATGTTGGCTTGCTCATTTTGGATTGAAGAAAAGTCATACTAGCCTACCCTGTGCTGCTATCCAGAGGAGACCAGATTAACGAGAAAGGATGCGAGATTCGATCAACGTCATTTAAAAGGAGGACAATCTTGGAGGAATTCATTGCCAATCAGAATCAACAATCAAAGTCGAGAATCAGCACCAGGATCAGCATCATTCGAAAAGTTTTGCAGCTTGGACAAAGTGTAAAACAGCAGGAAAACTGGAAACAACAATGCCAACGTGAAACAGACTTTCGAGAGGATCGTCCACACATTCATGCTTTCCTTTCTCCTTTTCTTTCAGATATTTTTCTATGATTCTTTTCAACTTTTTTTCAATTCTATCTACACTACTTTTAATAACTAAGCCCTGATATTTAGGTAAAAAGATTTTTACAGTCTTCTTTAGGTTTTTCACTATTCTATTTTGGCCAGATGCAAGATGCATTTACCAAACTCCCCAAGCATATAGATATAATAAACTAAGTTGTGCTTTGAATTTAAAGGTGGATAGAAAAGCTCTTCCTTAAGGTTGCTAAATTGCTTTCTGCTAGCCGTTTCCTCGTTGATTAATTATCCTTGCCACTAAATGGAGAAGAACTTTCCTTTTTCCCCTTGTTTAGAAATTTTTCCCAAAATATTTTATTTATCCAAAGCTTACCTTTTTCAATACTTCCATTACTTTCTCACCTATTTTCTTTCTCTACCCTTGTCACCTGTGACTTCCATCAAGTCACCAAACGACGAAGATGAGGACAGAAGGAAACAAGAATGGACGTCACCAGAGATACTCACAATTGTCAGAAAATCATGTCTGTTGTTTGGACCATGCGTCACATTTTACCCAAAACTTTTCATCTCGCGCGTTTTATATTAGTGCTTGAAGCGATAAAAATTTGGGGATAGTTTGCTTTAAATCTTCAGCTGATGGAAGGAGGTTCATTCTAGAAAGACTTTGTAAAATGTTGTGTTTGTAATTAGACTTAATCAAATGCAGGTGCAAATCGACATGATAGAGCCAATGGCAAGGGTGGCCCTCCCGTTAAAGGTCAGTTACAAGCAGGGCTTCCATTTCACAATCGTCGAACTTTTTTTTCGGGACATGTTGGAAGTTAAGGTTTCCATTTCCGTTTTCAAGGATTTTTTTGGCAATCCAAAACGTTCTCAGAAAAAACAGGAGAAAGGTTTGCTTTTTGATATTTTCAAGTAAAAATTTCCCCCGTAGAGGAATGAATTTTTACTTTCTTTCAGTAAAGTCGAATTTGGTTGTCTTTTTGTTTAAAAAATTATTTTCTTGAGTCAGAATGCTAAATTTTTTGTCGTAGGAAAGCCGTTTTAATTTTACAAAAAACTGTTTTTAGCGTCCCAAATATTTTGCGGCAAGATTTTTATTGGTAAAACTGTTTAAGGTCCTTTCTGGTTTTTTGAGTAAAAATATTGGGTTTTGTGGATACAAAGTTTTACCGTTTTTGCCAAAAAGTTTTCAAATCTTCCATATTTACCAATTTTCCCTTATTTTCTGGATTTTGTTCGGTTTCCAAGCATTTATAATTCGGTTCCATACTTCTTACCCAGGGTTCAGTATTTGAAAAAATCGTCAAAGCCAGAAAGCTCTGTCATTCGTTTTTGCACCTGCATCGTGTCTGCACATTCTCTTTACGGCTTCTTGTATTAGGGATTGGGAACAGTGAATGTTTGTGCGGACACACCCCCACTCCGCCCCGCCGTGCTGGGCCTCTTCCCGCGGAGTGCTCTGACGTCCTGCCTGCGCTGCAAGATTCTGGTGGGCTCCAGCCGGTCATTCTTCGCTTCATCCTGTCTTGCCGTCTCTGCAAGTTTGTCCTTCATCTCCAAGGTAAGAGGATTTATTACCTCTCTTCCACTATCTCTTCGATTGTTTGTCATCTTTGCTTGTATATTGTACACATTTAATCAGGATCCAAACTCATCATGGGAATATTGACTAAGTAGCTTTGTTTACCTTCAAACACCGGGTGGGGGCAATGTTTTCGGTGGCTGTTCCAATGATAGGTAGCTTTAACGGCGAGTGAATCATATTGTATTAGAGTATTCTCTTTGCTGCAACGATGTCTTGGTGAATGGGAGTGCCGCAATGGAAACGAAAGGCTGCAATCTAGCAACTAAAAGTGTTGATCGGGGTTGTGTTGTAAGGATAGCAATTTCTGATCCGTCCTGGCTCTCTAGTCGGGTGCGAGGGTTTTTGGTATACGTAATTCTTTTTATTATTATTTAATTTACCCTATCGGTCAAGGGTACGGCGAAACGTTCTGTTGAATAGGTAACCTTGCAGTTCATTACGTTTATGTGCGCCTTTTATCATTTATTAGTGTAAGATTTTTTTTTAATTTTGTAGGATTGAATAATAATGTAATTCTTTATAAGCTATTCTTTATTAGATAATTAAGTTATTATTTAAAGTTACAATAATAACTAATTTTCAGTTATCATTCAACTATTATTTAGATTAATCGCGTAAAATGAAACTTTTAATTTGATATCAGTAATAATAACGTAAAATAAGAGCGAATTATAAAGTTACATAAATTATTGAAAGTAATTTGATACGTAATATAATTACTGGGGCGGGAATTTCCCTAATGTATCCCTTTTACTTACCGTGAAATTGATGTATAGATCTAAGCAATTGATAATATTATTGATAATTTGATAATGTTCTGTAATTGTAATCGAAAAGATGATTATGATTATTATTATTGTGTAAGTCTCAAGGTTATGAATAGACCCAATAAACTAAATAGCTAGTTATTTCTAAATGAATTAGGATATTTTTGTTATCAATATTCGCAAGTAATAACCTCAAGATGAATTAAAAGCTACAAGATTAATTTATGCCTATCTAATTATTCATTCAATATTACCTAGCCGCTTACTGTGTTCCTAAGATTACATTTTATAATTTTTCGGTACAAGAGGTTTATTTGTCAATTTTAAAAGAATTTTATAGCACTAGATAATATTTCTAAACATTACACAACATTTACTTAAATTAATCTACTATAAATTCACTAAGTAGGCATATAATTATATTTGTTTGTATAATATAGCAATTTGTTTTAGATAGCTCTCTTTAATAATATTTTTATTTCTACTGTTACTAGTTTATTTCTAATCTTCTACCCTCTCTTCTCCCCAACAGTTTTAAAACCAAAGTGTGCTTTTCCCATTTTTCCTCGTTTTCTGATAAATCTGAATATTTTTCGCAATTCACTTTGTCCCCTCTATACCTATAGGGTTTTCGTATTTTTCGGGGGTTTGAAAAATTCTCTTCTAATTTTTAGCGCTTATTTCGGCATCAAGTTTGAAAACTTTCAATTCTTTTTCGTTAATTTTACGGAAAATTCTTTGCGTGAAAGCCGTCCAAAGTACAAAACCCCTTTTGAAAAGTGTTTTATCCAGACTGTTTTCAGGATCGACAACTTTCCTTTCCAATTGTTTACGAAGTTTGTTAAGCTAGGATAGTTCGCGATTTTAATAATTTGTTGGTTTCATTTTTTCTTTATCCAAAACTGTCCTCGTTTTCTGACAAATCTAAATACTTTTCGCAATTCACTTTTTCCCCTCTTTACCTACAGGGTTCTCGTATTTTTCGGGGGTTTAAAAAATTCTTTCACTGCCTTTCGGCTTTTTCAACAGCGATTCTCACGTCCGTGAAAGGTTCCAAACCTTCTTTTCATGGTATAGTTTAAAATTGGCCTGTTTTTTCACTACCCTCTGCTGTCTTTTCTTCTTAAAACTATTTGATTAATCTATGTTAGTGATAACTTCTGAGTTTATTGTTTGTAACTTATTTTACCAATATATTTTCACTGAGTTATTTTTTTTCTCAGCGTTTTAAGTAACTATTTTATTTTTTTATGGTTAGTATATTGCGTGATGAACTGCCGACGCTTAGGCTCTTTTCGACCACTCGCTGCCAAATTTCCCCTCGTCCATAACACTGCAACGGGACAATTTTTCTGTGTGCTTGGCACGTACCGGGCAATGACGAGAAATGCTGGGTGGCGCGTAGACGTTGTGAACAGTGGCCTTACTAGTCAAGTTATCAAAGTTGCTGGTAGGTAGGCTTTGGTAGTCTTGGTCAACGGGTCTGCAACACCTCTCACATCTCACACTGATCAACCTGCAAGGAGTGCGCATTTTAGCACTGTTTACAAAATTCTCAATTTTCCCCCCTAAAAGCAGTGTGATCTTTCGGCCGGTTAGGTTGTCTGTTTTAGGTTTGCAGGGCAGTGCCCCCAGTAAGCCAATGGTGTCTTGCAGCAACGGGGAGAAATGGTGCAATATGATTTACCCCTCAGAAATAGGCTAGGTTAGGCCTTAGGAGATGAGTTTTGATACTGGTTCTTTGTTGTACAATATACTTGTTAAAATGACGGGCAGTCGAAGAGATGGTGCAGGAGAAAAAAAGTCCTCTTACCTTAGGGATAAAGGGCAACCTGCAGTGATGGTAAGATAGATGGAGCGAAGGATGACTGGTTGGGGCCCCACCAGGATCTTGCAGTGCAGGTGGGACGTTGGGGCACTCCGTGGGAGAGGCTCAGCATGGCGGGGCGGAGTGGGGGACCCTTTACACTTGTAAATTTTTTTTGAAAAAAAAAATTTTGAACCTTCCCCCTGTATTTTCTCTTGGAGTGCAGACTGTCCCCCTACTTTTCATCTCGGAGACGAGCATGTCCCCCTGACTTTTCAGTCGGAGGCCAGCCTGCTGACTCCGTAGGTAACCCCCGGTAAGCGGTCTTCCCCGGCTCCGGACGTCCGGAGCCGGGGACTACCGCCCACCGAGAAGCGCATGCGCCTGTTCGAATCCCAGCTCTTTGTTCCCATTTTGAATGCCCCATTGTTTTGGAAATTCCTATTGTTTGCCATTGTCCTTCCATTGTTCCATTGTCCATCTGTCCACGTGAATGCCGCTTGAATTTTTGGAGGAAAAACAGCGCTTGAGCCAGGATTCGAACCCACGACCTCATGACCTTTGACATTAGCAGTCACCCACTAATACCACTGGACCACAGGGTCGCTTGGTCAACGAGGGTAACAAGTGCTAGTATATTTTACTTTTCCAGAGATAGCTGTAAGGCAATCATTGCTGTAATGCGATATAGACAAACTTCGTAAATATGTTATCTGGTTTAAAAAGAAGCAAATAAATGTTTTTTTGACTGTTTCTTGTATAAAACTAGTATTTTTGAGGATTTTTCGAATTTTCACATCTTTTAAACTTAACATATCGGGGAAAACAAATCGGGTATAGTACTTTGCTACACAAGTAACAAAGTGGGTTGAAGCGCTTCGGGATAAAAGAATTGTTAACATTAATAAGTCTTTTTGGCTCCAATAGACTTTAAAATGTTTAAAAATTAGCTGAAAATTAAATAGTTGAAGAAAGAAAAAAAAAATTTTTCGAGTAAAATGAAAAGTTATTCGAACCCGTGACCTTTCACCTCTAGAGGTCACCGCGCAGTCCACTCGACCACAGCGCCATGCAAGATTGGAATAATTTATCACGAGTCAATGTATAGAAACCTTTTTACTAGCAACTCTATTTAAAATAAACAAGTTTAAATAAAAAACAACCTACAAGGCAGAGTTCTGGAGACAAAAAATGTTTCATTCCAATGAGCATAAAAAATATAGCAATCACATACAACAACCAAATACATCTGAATTCCTAAACAATCCGCTGGAAAACGATCGGACTGAAACTTGGAAAATCACAGAATTGTAATACTACAATAAACTTAAAAACTTATTAACTTATTACCACTGAGGACGGGGAAAAGGTGACTCCCAAAATTTCTCAGAAGGGGTTTGCATTTTGCACTTTCAATAAAACTCAAGGGCCCCCATGGAAACTTAGACTAAAACTTCTGCAATCATTTGAACAAACAAACATTATTGAACGTATAATAAGGGGTGTTTAGATATGGAGAGAAACAAGGCTTCAAGAAACAGGGGAAGGGGGTGGGGGCAATAGCTATTAATACCATTTGCACAAAATGTAATGAATTAAGAAAAGGACTTACAGATATATACAACTTGAATATTTCTAGAAAAGTGTTGCATTCATTTGTTTTCAAGAAACAAAAATTTAAATAAATTGCATGGAGGCCCCTTTGATATAATTGATTATTAATGATGGACATTGCTGCAGATATTTCATCACTCTATTCCCCCTTCACCAAAATAACTAACAAAATTCAAAAATGGATACTTGAATTATTCAACTGTCCAAATCAGCCAACGTCCATCTGTTCTTCATCATGCTCCAACTGCTGTCATTCTTCTACCTAAAAGAATATTTGGTATTATAAATGCACTGAAACCAGCAACTGAAACATTTATTTCCAAAAAAGTAAGAAGTCGGCACTTAGTCATTTGATGGACAATACAAGCGGATGTCTTTTCAGGGGTGACATTACAGGCACCAGGTGGAGCAAGTACCCCTAGCATTAATTTTTCTCAAACTCCATAGAGATAAAAAAACAAAATTTTTATTTGATTTTTTATTAACACAATATTTTGTTACATGCACAGCCATTTTAGGTTTATTTAAGTAAACATTTTTAAATCCACACCAAAGCATTATGCCCATTTTTCTTGAATTGCAAGTAGTCCTATCGATCATCTCAATTATCTTTGTCATATCAGGAAACTAGAGCATTGAAGCCCTTCAAACTCTTTTCAAAAGCTTCTTAATTAAAAAATGAACATGGCTGTTCCAAGCTCTATTCACAAACAAAATCCCGATACCAAACTTGCTATATGAATTATCAAGATGGTAAAAAAAGAAATGCTGGATAGCACTTCTTTAAACAAAATAATTGATAATAAATCACAAAGCCTCCAAGAAAAATTAGATTTTGTTTTAAACATTGTGAAACTCTTATAATACCATGTAACCCAAGAAAAGCAAAATGTTGAAAAAAGTGTTACTTTAAATTATCACAAGGGAGAGGGCCTCATTCAATATATCAAGTAGGGGGTAATATATATATAACCCTCAGCCTAGCAGCATTTTTCTGGTAAAAACCATGGACTATTCACTATTTTTCCTTTAAAAAAAAGGCCCGATACCCATCAAAAGTCTTTGCCAAGGATGCTGAGATTAAATTCCCTGCCAGTCAGAAAACATTGTTTGTCCATAAAATATATATTGTCTAATGGTTAGCATTTGTTTGTTTCAGAAAATTCTTGACATGTGAAGATGATGTTCTGCACAAGTGAAAGTTCCATCCTACTTTTCTGGGGGCTCCAGCAGGGGCTAAAATGTTTGTATTTCAGGCTGGGGCCATTTTAAGTGCCTCAATTTTAAAGAAACAATTTCAGCCTTTTTATAGGCTCAGAAATAACAGATTAATATACAAATATACACAAAATATAAGCTTTTGGTTCATTTAGATAGTTTAAGTTTAAACCCCAGCCCTTGTGAGAATTTTTTGACTTTGTGAATTTCCACTTTCTGAAGAAAATTTTAACCATTATAAGGCTGCAATTGCAGAAGGAATTATGTTGCAGAAGGAATATCTTTCTAATCCTTTTCTGATTTTACTTCAAACACAGCCGTGTAGATAGAGAGGAAGAGAAGGCAATTGTGAGATTCCAATTTTTTAACAGATTAAAAGTAGAGTATTGTTCACTAGTTTGGCATGAAAGAGAGAAAGTTTGCAATGCAAAGTTTGAATAATTTGCTCCCAAGATTGTCATTTTGGCCAAAGAAGTTTTCTCTTTGAAAATGGACTAAAAGTTTCTGTAGAATTCCTTGTTTTTTGCCAGTAAGCCCAGAATAGCTGGATTTTTACACCTGATACAAGCTGACATATCTATAATTGTGGAATATGAAATAGTTGCCAAGTCTCACAGATCATCTGCCCTGAGTTATTATATATAGTCATGTCACGTTTTCACAGATGCGGTTTGAAAACTCATGGCAACTTTCAGCCATGCTAAATTACTTGCCAAATTATCAATTTGTGTGCTTATAACAGTAAAAAAATTATTTTTTGCAACCTAAAGTCTATTCAATTTAACGCGTTCTCAAAAGCCAAATGTAAGACAACTTCCAGTCTTACTTCAACATACTTCAAAATATTGGCAACTATGAAGAACTGTTTTTTTGTCATATTTGTAACTATAAGAAACCTTTATGAAAACTTGTTGATTGTAGTTTGGTGTAATTATTGAAAGTTATGAAATGAAGCAGTAAATTGAAAAGTTGACAAAAGTAAGTTAACATTATAATCAACGAAAATTTGTAGGCCTTACAAGTAAGAATATGATAGTACTTTTTTATGTTTGAGAATATTCTTATTTTGTGTCATTTGTATCTGGATTTCAATTCACAACCATTTTCGTCATGGCAATCATGGTTTTGCAATGTGAATGCAACCTAACTTAAGCAATCTCAATATTTTGAAGATTGTGTTTCTGTGATTGTAAACTTTTCAAAGTCAATGATTTTTTCAGCTTAAGTAGACTACATTTCAATGGCTCTCAAGTTCATTTTTAATTACTAGCACCTTGCATTTTTTTGTCCAAATATTCCTCCCATAAGTTGAAGGATTTAGTTTAAATTATTTTGATATCTTAAGCATAAGTTTCAAGAAACAGTAAGATTTCCAAATAAAGGACTTGAAAAATATTCCAACTTACACAAATATGTGATGAAGCAATGAGCCAAACCGACTGGTACCAAGAATTTTTTAGTTTTGACTCTGACTTATGCAAGTCAAACTTAACCCAAGAAGAATTTTTATAATATCATCTCATAAGCCACTTATGTTGTATATATCAAGGATGTTAAGCACACCAAATCATTGTGTGTAATTATTGATTAGGCTTCCAGTTGAAATTAATGGTTCAGGAAAGTTAAAGTAGAATCATCAGGGAGATGATGGTCTCTGGGAAAGTTAATGAAAATTGTCAAGCAATCCCAGTAGTGGTACATTAAACATGCCCTTTCAGAGAGTCATTCAATATATGCAAAGACTGTTTAAGGCCTTGTTCTAAGCAAAATTAAGTTGTTCCCTCCTAAAACAAGCTCCAAAGAAACAAAAGGCAATCTATTTCACACTTTTCAAAGAGGATGCCTTGAATTGAGATAATTATAAGGAGGAAAATAAAATAAGAACTTATATGGGGAAACCAAAAAGTAGCAGATTATGAAATAAGAAGCCATTCACCCTCAAAAGAAGTCAAGATTTTTCCAAATATCTTATTCTTGTTTTTATTAGCCCTTGTCACTTGTCAAAATTCTCTCAGTATCAATGTTGGTTTCATCAATGCACATGCAGGCCTGGCAGTTTGTATTTTTGTACATGAGCCGTGAATCACTACCCTTATTTGCTGAGATGAGCTAAATCAGTAATATATTCTGATAGTAATGTACTTTGAAGGCAATCGACAGATGGCTGAAGCCCCATTGGTATCTGTCGATTGGCTTTAAATAGCCTTGAAGTCAAGGAGTATGCTATTTTACTTCTTTCAATTTTTATATGCTTTAACAGTGGCTTAAGTACCCCCTTTGTTTAAAGAATTTAAAAGAACTTGCACAGCACAAAAATAAATTCCAAATCTGCTAGATGGAACAACGATCGGGCTCTTTTAATAATCTGAAACATAAAAGTTTTTCTCGCAATCTGGGTTTTCCAGTAAATGCTGCTTTATAGTGGAATTGTATGTTTTAGTTGTCATTTTTAATCTGCAAGATCCAGAAGGCTGTTCTCTTTGGGGGAGTGTTTTGTTTCTAATGCTGGAAGGGACATGCTGTTCTATTCTATCCCCCAATCGATAACTGTTACCAATTTCTTTGATGTTTCTACCAAGGATATGCCTGTTTCTAGAAGATTGAAAGATTCTAGGCTCTGCAAACGTACCTGGCACTTCACTATTCTTTTCCAAATAGATTGAAGTTCGTGACTATCATAACAAAAACCACCCGATAGACAAAAAATTAATTACAAAAATGGCAGCCTCTTTGTTGGTCTATATACAAAACGCAAAGTGGTTGACATTTAATACCATAGTCATTTCATTTTATACCTTTCATACCATGAAAGAATTTGGAATAAATAGAAATCAAGAAATACATATTCAAATTATGCAGAAAAAGCTACATTGGCATTCAAATTCAAAAACTATAATCTTGAGAACAGCAAAGAAACTTTCACTGTCTGGGACTTAAATCTTGGAGCGACATAAAAACCTTCCATCAGGGCCCAACAGTAAAGAGTTTTCATTTTATGTGTAACCTTTTTGCTTGTATTAAAATCCTTTTTATAAAAATAACCATCATACAACACAGGCCAATAGACAATGAAATGTTGTTAATTTGAATTTAAGTTCATAACCTCAATAGGGGATTCAATATATTTAAAAAAATATTTCAAGAATCTGTAGGATGAGAAAATTCAAGAATGCATACAGGTATGGTAAATTTACATTATATTGACTTCTCTCTTTATTTGATCTATTGAAAGCCAAGTCTGTAGCATATGGCCTGTGCACACAGTTTTTTGTAGACGTTTGTCTAATGCACAACAAAAGGTAGGGCTGCAGCAAGTCATTCTTCAAAAGAGTTCTCCCTGTCAAATTTCAACAGGTGAAAAATATCGAAAAAAATTGTTCATGTGGAAAGAAAATAGCTTGGGAGCCATTTGTTTGGAGAGAAGATACAAGAAAAATATCTGAATTATGTTAGGTAGTAGATAGTGTGGTTGAGGGGTACTCTCCAGCCAAGGGAAATTTTTTCTGGATCAGGCCCTTTAGATTACAGTAGATTGGCCCAGTATTCAATTCAAGTCTCGGTATTTTAAATTGATGTTAATTGAAATGACCTACTTTTCTCCTGCTAAAGCCACTGATGAGGTTGTGGTAAAGAGATTTAAGCCTATGAGCTTAGCTATCTAAATTTGCTTGAAACTGTGGGTATATGCCGTAATTAACCGCAAAACGCTTGAAACCGTAAGTTTTCTATTAATCAAATCAAATAATGCATTTCTTTTATCCCTGATTTTACAGAATGCTTTGGAAATAACAATAATCCATTAGGGCCAATAATTAACACCATGAAACTCATTCTGCAGACTGAATTGTGTTGAAATTAACTGACTGAGTAATCTTTCAGGGGGTTACACTTCAATCAAACATCCAAACATGTGTACTCCTGTTACAACCCCCCTAAAAAAGCTGATATTTTTCCTGCAAAGCAAAAAGAAAGTGGGACCAAATTGAATTGGAAAGTGTACCAAAATAAATGAGCAGGCCTGGCTAAAGTGCAAGAGCAAGAGCAATAACGTCTGCTGGTACATCTGAGAAAGCAATTTTTTTCAAAGTTTCCAATTGTTTTAGAATGAGAAACAATTCAGCTACAAGTTTCATCTAAGCTTTACCCCATTGTTAAAGTGATATATTTTGCAAAAAGAGAATAAGAAATTTTCCAAACAGCACAATCAATATGTTCAAATATCTTGTTGTGATTATCTATTCTGTTGGTGATGCTGTGGCAAACTATTGGTTGAATCGATCATTTAATGGAGGCTTCCAAGTGCAAAAGTACAGCACAAACAACCAATGTGGGTGGAGCATGCAAGAGATGGAAATTGTGATTGATGTTATGGTCCAAATATTAAAAAAGCTGAAAGAATCCTTAATTATATAATCAAACAATATCAAGCAATAAAACTGACTGCCATTTCGTTTGTTGCCAAAAAAAATTAATGACTTAATGGTTTCAAATTTTCCCTTTTTGTCACAAGCTAAAGTTTGTTTAAACTCTCTAACGCTATATTTGTTATAAGATAAAACCATTGTCATTCTAAAGTAATTTTCTGGTAGTGATTCTTTGAAAATTTACTGGTCTTTGAACAATAAAAGTGACTCGTGAAAAAGAAATGAAAGCGAATGTTGTATTGCTGTCATTGTTTCCAGAGCAAACAAACTAACTGGATTTTCCAAAAAGAATTCAGGAGAGAAATAAGTTTGCCTACAGGACCTTTCTTATATTCATGCATGATGTATGATGGGTCATTGAGCCTTACTTTATGTCTTTTACTTTAAACAAATTTATATCCTACATATTACATGTGAAAAAATCTTGCAGGCACCTTTTGCAAAACAGTTTGTGCTTGCAGGCTTGAGAAATTTTTTAGGAAAATCTGTAAATGAGTGACCCTATGCTAAATTATAACCAGGAGTCAAAATTCTGTGAAATTCCCCAAAGTGCTTTGGCAGAAATTGATGCTGTGCACACTTTTCAAGGATAATTAAGCTGCATCTTATACATTGGAAGTGCACATCAACAAGTGGGCTCTATCGAGCACGCACTCGTAGAGGGCACCCAAAAAAAGCTTTGGAGAGTGAGCGATTTATAGAGCCCCTCAAATAAAAACAATATTATCACGGGGCAAAATTAATTTTTGACATTTGTTGAATAAACTTGATCAAGCATGAACAATCTTCCCAACAGACCGCAATATTTTCATTTGCGTAAGTTTACCACTTGCATATTCTCCAGCCAATTTATTTGATTTTCAAGATAGTGTCAATATTTTGTTGAAGTATTATTTTCTGTTTCTTCTTAACAATTAAAATCACCTAGATGCAAATCAGTGACCACATTTCAGCCCAAATTATATTCAACTTAAATGTTCAACTTAAAGCCATGCGTTTTGATGAAGCAATATGTGAACATAACAGTAGTGATACTGCCAGTGATAAAAGCTCATCAAGTGATGACAACTTACATATCTAGAAAAATCTGAACAATTTTGAGACTTTGTTTTATAATATTTCTACATTCATAATAATATAGTGTTTAAAAACTGTTTGTTGCATGTTTTGTTATTTTATATTATGGTGCTTTTTGGTATTACCGTTGAATTTCTACCGAAGCTTTCGATATGAAGCTCTCGATCTTCCTAAGCTCTTGAAGGATGCTCACAAGGACATTCTAATATCAGAAGTGCGAAATAGAGCTCCTAGAGTTTCTAAGGGGCTTTTTTTATAGAGCACCTCCATTTTGCTTAGACCAAGGCCTGACATAAATAAAACTTGCTACAAACATTAGACTGAAACTTAATAGTGTGCATACATTGCACAATATGGCTGCACTCCTGCACACATTTTTTAATAATCTTTGACAAACACGAATCTTGTCTAGTTTGCCATGCTCTGCAGACTGGTTTAAAACCAATATGGGCTTGTACTTCAAATATCAGCTAACTGATAGACAAAAACAAGTGATAAAAACAACACTTACCATTGATGATCGAATCCATCTTAAGCTTCTTGATATGCAACACAGAATTCCCATCACTTTTCCACAGAACTTTGGTGCAATGTCATCTTTGCTTCTAGTTGAAATGCTTGAATTGGAAGGCAACTTTTCTTACCAAACCCATGAAGTTGCAAATACAAATCTAAATTAATTAACAATAATGGGTTAAATATATGTGGCAAATAAATTCAACATGAAGAGAACGGAGAACATAAAATTAAAAGAGGAAACACAATCAGCCCTACTTTTACGTTATCAAATTCATGAAGACAGCTGTATGTTTGCATGTGGATGCCATGGAAAAATAAGTTGATACAATAGATTCTGATACAATCTGCTGATATAATCTTTGTCTCATTATCTCGAATGATTCTTGCAAGAGTGGAGACACAGAGATAGTTCCACCAGATTCACTAAATGTCGACCCTAGTGCTGGTGGGTGATTAATCTAACCCTAGAACCCTAACATTTCTAGATAAACTCTTCAGGCATGTTGAATTGCAGGGGGATAAATTAATTATTTTGTAAAAAAAGATTTCATTTTGGTTGAAGCTTTTTTTACATTACTTGCTTGTTGCTAGAAGAAAGGGAATACCCATATACGAAGCCGCGTTTAATTGACACTTGGCCATGGGAGCCCTTATTCTAAAAAATTCTTAGGTAATTTCTTGATTAAATTGTCAGACAAAATTTTGAAATTATTCATGAAAGATAGGGGAATATGTTGATGCATTGATAATGTACATTGGTTACTGTTTTGTGTTTGCTTATCAATTTTGAAAACTCGAAAGGATGCCTACATAATTGAGATATGATCCTTACAACTTGCATGAGCCGTATATACTGCTGCGACCCAACATCAATCTTAAAATTCAAATTCTTGTAATTCAGCAACCACAATTTTGGCTTACAATTTAAATATTAATTGGCTGTCTATAAAAAATTAAAATGATAAAATATCAGTGTTTTTATTAGTATGCCTGCCTAGGATGCTAAGAGAATTGAGATAGCTCTCGAGCCTAGCACCCTATTTAGTTAACGAACATGATAAAATTTACACAAATTAGGTAGCAAAATTACATACAATATTATTCAATAGGGTTTTATGTTATAATTATATGATATAATAAGACCAACAAGATACAATAATCAGTACTTCATAATGTAAATAAACGATAGAGAATTCGAAATTTTGGAAAAACAATTTACAAACTTTATGGAAAACAAATCAGGCTAAAAGGGAATGGAAGGTTTTGAGTATGAATGAAAGAATTGGTGGTTAGGCCTTTAGAAAATAATGGCCTTGAAACTTTTACCCGGGGTTTACTAGTTCAAATATAAGCTAACTGAAAAGCGAAAGAGCATTAAAAACCACTCACCATGGAATTAAATTATCTTTAGCTTGTGAACAACAAACACAGAACTCCCATCACTTCTCCACTCAGAACTTTGGTTGGAAGCCATCTTTGCCTCGGTTGAGTGAGGTTGCTGGCGCCTTCGCATAACCCGTAAAGGTGCCGATACCAATCTATAAAGTTAACAACGTAGAGTTAAATAAATGTGGCAATTCGTCGATGTTCTTTTTGATCAAAACAAAAAGTTTATGGTGAATAGGTCAGAGAATAAAATATCTTGAAAAAAAAGGAAACATCAAAGAAAAAACTTGAAGAAGGGCAAGAATTTTATTCTTTCAACTCAAAAGTTTGTAGCAGAAAAATCAAAGATTAAAGTAACTGAATAACAAATGAGAAGGGTCGAAAAACTTTGATCTTAAACAGCAGAGAAACACCTGGCAACTATTAAGACCTTTTAAAAAATTGATTTGATTAAGTCAAAGGTTTATGGAGAAATAATCAAAGATTAAAATAAAGAATATTGAGAAAAAAATTAGAATAACTGAAGAACCTCTGCCCTAAATCATCCAAAGAAATACCCTGAGAAAAAATCGAACGTTTTCAATCTTATCTAAGTGTTGATTCTAGCATAAAATAAGGCCCCTTATTAACTGAATAAAAATGAAAAAGATCATAGATTCTGTGCCCCAAAAAATTCCAAGAGAGAACTACAAAAAGACAAACTTTTTCGATCGATAGGTAGAGTTGGAAGAGAAATAGTCAAGGATTAAAGTATCTTGAAAAAAATTAGAATAACTGAAGAACGTCTGCTCTAAATCATTAAAAGGAATACCTTAAGAGAAGTCAAACGTTTTCAATCTTATCTAAGTGTTGATTCTAGCATAAAATAAGGCCCCTTATTAACTGAATAAAAATGAAAAAGATCATAGATTCTTTGCTCTAAAAAATTCCAAGCGAGCCCTACAAAAAGACAAACTGTTTCGATCGATAGGTAGAGTTTGAAGGGAAATAGTCAAGGATTGAAGTATCTTCAAAAAAATTAGAATAACTTAAGAACCTCTGCCCTAAATCATCAAAGGAATACCTTGAGAAAAATCAAGCGTTTTCAATCTTATCTAAGTGTTGATTCTAGTACAAGTTAAGGCCCCTTATTATCTGAATAAAAATGAAAAAGATCATAGATTTTGTGCCCCAAAAAATTCCAAGAGAGACCTACAAAACGACAAAATTTTTCGATCGATAGGTAGAGTTTGAAAAGAAATAGGCAAGGATTAAAATATATTGAAAATAAATTGGAATAACTTAAGAACCTCTAAACTAAATCATCAAAGAAATACCTTGAGAAAAATCAAGCGTTTTGAATCTTATCTAAGTATTGAATCTAGTATAAAATAAGGCCCCTTTTTAACTGAATAAAAATGAAAAAGATCATAGATTCTGTTCCCTTAAAAAAGTCCAAGAGAGACCTACAAAACGACAAACTTTTTTGATCGAATGCTGGAGTTTAAAGAGAAGTAGTCAAGGATTAAAGAATCTTGAAAAAAAATTAGAATAACTTAAGAACCTCTGCCATAAATCATCAAAGGAATACCTTGAGAAAAATCAAGCGTTTTGAATCTTATCTAAGTGTTGAGTCTAGTACAAAATAAGGCCCCTTATTAACAGTATAAAAATGAAAAAGATTATAGATTCTGTTCTCCTGAAAAAGTCCAAGCGAGACCTACAAAACGACAAACTTTTTTGATCGAAGGCTGGAGTTTAAAGAGAAGTAGTCAAGGATTAAAGAATCTTGAAAAAAAATTAGAATAACTTAAGAACCTCTGCCCTAAATCATCAAAGGAGTACCTTGAGAAAAATCAAACAATTTTCAATCTTATCTAATTGTTGAGTCTAGTATAAAAAAGGCCCTTTATTAACTCAATAAAAATGAAAAAGATCATAGATTCTGTTCCCCCAAAAAATCCAAGAGAGGCCTACAAAAAGACAAACTTTTTTGATCGAAGGCTGGAGTTTAAAGAGAGGTAGTCAAGGATTAAAGAATCTTGAAAAAAAATTAGAAAAACTAAAGAACCTCTGCCTTAAATCATCAAAGGAATACCTTGAGAAAAATCAAGCGTTTTGAATCTTATCTAAGTGTTGAGTCTAGTATAAAATAAGGCCCCTTATTAACTGAATAAAAATAAAAAAGATCATAGATTCTGTTCCCCCAAAAAATCCAAGAGAGGCCTACAAAAAGACAAACTTTTTTGATCGAAGGCTGGAGTTTAAAGAGAAGTAGTCAAGGATTAAAAAATCTTGAAAAAAAATTAGAAAAACTAAAGAACCTCTGCCTTAAATCATCAAAGGAATACCTTGAGAAAAATCAAGCGTTTTGAATCTTATCTAAGTGTTGAGTCTAGTATAAAATAAGGCCCCTTATTAACTGAATAAAAATAAAAAAGATCATAGATTCTGTTCCCTTAAAAAAGTCCAAGAGAGACCTACAAAACGACAAACTTTTTCGATCGATAGGTGGGGTTTGAAGGGAAATAGTCAAGGATTGAAGTATATTGAAAAAAATTAGAATAACTTAAGAACATCTGCTCTAAATCATCAGAGGAATACCTTGAGAAAAATCAAGCGTTTTGAATCTTATCTAAGTGTTGAGTCTAGTACAAAATAAGGCCCCCTATTAACTGAATAAAAAACAAAAAATCCGACGTTCTGTTCCCCTAAAAAATCTAAGAGGGCCCTACAGAAGTACAAACTTTTTCGATCGAAGGCTAGAGTTTAAAGAGAAGTAGTCAAGGATTAAAGAATATTGAAAAAAATTAGAATAACTTAAGAACCTCTGCTCTAATTCATCGAAGTAATACCTTGAAAAAAATCAAACAGCTTTGAATCTTATCTAAGTGTTGAGTCTAGTACAAAATAAGGCCCCCTATTAACTGAATAAAAAACAAAAAATCAGACGTTCTGTTCCCCTAAAAAAATCTAAGAGGGCCCTACAAAAGTACAAACTTTTTCGATCGAAGGCTAGAGTTTAAAGAGAAGTAGTCAAGGATTAAAGAATATTGAAAAAAATTAGAAAACTTAAGAACCTCTGCTCTAATTCATCGAAGTAATACCTTGAAAAAAATCAAACAGCTTTGAATCTTATCTAAGTGTTGAGTCTAGTACAAAATAAGGCCCCTTATTAACTGAATAAAAATAAAGAAGATCATAGATTCTGTTCCCTTAAAAAATTTTAAGAGGGCCTTTAAAAAGACAAATTTTTCGATCGATAGGTAGAGTTGGAAGAGAAATAGTCAAGGATTAAAGTATATTGAAAAACATTAGAATAACTTAAGAACCTCTAAACTAAATCATCAAAGGAATACTTTGGGAAAAATCAAACAATTTTCAATCTTATCTAAGTGTCGATTCTAGTAAAAAAAGGGCCTTTATTAACTGAATAAAAAAGAAAAAGATCATAGATTCTGTTCCCCCAAAACATCCAAGAGAGGCCTACAAAAAGACAAACTTTTTTGATCGAAGGCTGGAGTTTCAAGAGAAGTAGTCAAGGATTAAAGAATCGTGAAAAAAAATTAGAATAACTTAAGAACCTCTGCCCTAAAGCATCAAAGGAATACTTTGAGAAAAATCAAACAATTTTCAATCTTATCTAAGTGTCGATTCTAGTAAAAAAAGGGCCTTTATTAACTGAATAAAAATGAAAAAGATCATAGATTCTGTTCCCCCAAAACATCCAAGAGAGGCCTACAAAAAGACAAAATTTTTTAATCGAAGGCTGGAGTTTAAAGAGAAGTAGTCAAGGATTGAAGAATCTTGAAAAAAAATTAGAATAACTTAAGAACCTCTGCCCTAAATCATCAAAGGAATACCTTGAGAAAAATCAAGCGTTTTGAATCTTATCTTAGTGTTGAGTCTAGTACAAAATAAGGCACCTTATTAACAGTATAAAAATGAAAAAGATTATAGATTCTGTTCTCCTGAAAAAGTCCAAGAGAGACCTACAAAACGACAAACTTTTTTGATCGAAGGCTGGAGTTTAAAGAGAAGTAGTCAAGGATTAAAGAATCTTGAAAAAAAATTAGAATAACTTAAGAACCTCTGCCCTAAATCATCAAAGGAATACCTTGAGAAAAATCAAGCGTTTTGAATCTTATCTAAGTGTTGAGTCTAGTACAAAATAAGGCCCCTTATTAACTGTATAAAAATGAAAAAGATTATAGATTCTGTTCTCCTGAAAAAGTCCAACAGAGACCTACAAAAAGACAAACTTTTTTGATCTAAGGCTGGAGTTTAAAGAGAGGTAGTCAAGGATTAAAGAATCTTGAAAAAAAATTAGAATAACTTAAGAACCTCTGCCCTAAATCATCAAAGGAATACCTTGCGAAAAATCAAGCGTTTTGAATCTTATCTAAGTGTTGAGTCTAGTACAAAATAAGGCCCCTTTTTAACTGTATAAAAATGAAAAAGATTATAGATTCTGTTCTCCTGAAAAAGTCAAAGAGAGGCCTACAAAAAGACAAACTTTTTTGATCGAAGGCTGGAGTTTAAAGAGAAGTAGTCAAGGATTAAAGAATCTTGAAAAAAATTAGAATAACTTAAGAACATCTGCTCTAAATCATCAAAGGAATACCTTGCGAAAAATCAAGCGTTTTGAATCTTATCTAAGTGTTGAGTCTAGTACAAAATAAGGCCCCTTATTAACAGTATAAAAATGAAAAAGATTATAGATTCTGTTCTCCTGAAAAAGTCCAAGAGAGACCTACAAAACGACAAACTTTTTCGATCGAAGGCTGGAGTTTAAAGAGAAGTAGTCAAGGATTAAAGAATCTTGAAAAAAAATTAGAATAACTTAAGAACATCTGCTCTAAATCATCAAAGGAATACCTTGTGAAAAATCAAGCGTTTTGAATCTTATCTAAGTGTTGAGTCTAGTACAAAATAAGGCCCCTTATTAACAGTATAAAAATGAAAAATATTATAGATTCTGTTCTCCTGAAAAAATCCAAGAGAGCCCTACAAAAAGACAAACTTTTTCGATCGATATGTACAGTTTGAAAAGAAATAGTCAAGGATTGAAGTTATTGAGAAAAAAATTAGAATAACTTAAGAACCTCTGCCCTAATTCATCAAAGGAATACCTTGAGGAAAATCAAGCGTTTTGAATCTTATCTAAGTGTTGAATCTAGTATAAAATAAGGCCCCTTTTTAACTGAATAAAAATGAAAACGATCATAGATTCTGTGCTCTAAAAACTTCCAAGAGAGACCTACAAATAGACAAACTGATTCGATCGATAGGTAGAGTTTGAAGAGAAGTGGTCAAGGACAAAAGTATTTTGAAAAAAAAATTGGAAAGACTTAAAAACCTCTGCTCTAAATCGTACAAGGAATACCTTGAGAGAAATCAAACAGTTTTGAATCTTATCTAAGTGTTGAGTCTAGTACAAAATAAGGCCCTCATTAACTGAATAAAAATGAAAAAGATCATAGATTCTGTGCTCTCAAAAATTCCAAGAGACCTATAAAAAAATGTTTTACGATCGATAGGTAGAGTTTGAAAGAAAGTAGTCAAGGAATAAAGTATTTTGAAAAAGAACAAGAATGACTGAAGAACCTCTGCCCTAAATCATTAAAGAAATACCTTGTGAAAAATCAAGCGTTTTGAATCTTATCTAAGTGTTGATTCTAGTAAAAATAAGTCCCCTTATTAATGGAATAAAAAAAAATATCCTAAATTCGATGCTCTAAAAAATTCCAAGAGTAGACCTACAAAAAGACAAACTTTCTAGATCAATAGCTAGAGTTTAAGGAGAAGTAGTCAAGGACTAAAGTATTTTGAAAAAATTTAGAAAGACTTAAGAACCTCTGCTTTAAATCATCAAAGGAATACCATGAGAAAAATCAAACGTTTTTGAATCTTATCTTAGTGTTGATTCTAGTAAAAATTAGGCTCCTTATGAACTGAAAAAAAATGAAAAAGATCATAGATTCTGTTCCCTTAAAAAAGTCCAAGAGAGACCTACAAAACGACAAACTTTTTCGATCGATAGGTAGAGTTTGAATGGAAATAGTCAAGGATTGAAGTATATTGAAAAAAAATTAGAATAACTTAAGAACCTCTGCCCTAATTCATCAAAGGAATACCTTGAGAAAAATCAAGCGTTTTCAATCTTATCTAAGTGTTGAGTCTAGTACAAAATAAGGCCCCGTATTAACTGAATAAAAAACAAAAAATCATACGTTCTGTTCCCCTAAAAAATCTAAGAGGGCCCTACAAAAGTACAAACTTTTTCGATCAAAGGCTAGAGTTTGAAAAGAAGTAGTCAAGGATTAAAGAATATTGAAAAAAATTAGAATAACTTAAGAACCTCTGCTCTAATTCATCGAAGTAATACCTTGAAAAAAATCAAACAGCGTTGAATCTTATCTAAGTGTTGAGTCTAGTACGAAATAAGGTCTCTTATTAAAAGTATAAAAATGAAAAAGATTATAGATTCTGTTCTCCTGAAAAAGTCCAAGAGAGACCTACAAAACGACAAACTTTTTCGATCGATATGTACAGTTTGAAAAGAAAAAGTCAAGGATTGAAGTTATTGAGAAAAAAATTAGAATAACTGAAGAACCTCTCCTCTAAATCATCAAAGGAAAACCTTGAAAAAAATCAAACAGCTTTGAATCTTATCTAAGTGTTGAGTCTAGTACGAAATAAGGCCCCTTATTAACAGTATAAAAATGAAAAAGATCATAGATTCTGTTCCCTTAAAAAATTTTAAGAGGGCCTTTAAAAAGACAAATTTTTCGATCGATAGGTAGAGTTGGAAGAGAAATAGTCAAGGATTAAAGTATATTGAAAAAAATTAGAATAACTTAAGAACCTCTAAACTAAATCATCAAAGGAATACTTTGAAAAAAATCAAACAATTTTCAATCTTATCTAAGTGTCGATTCTAGTAAAAAAAGGGCCTTCATTAACTGATTAAAAATGAAAAAGATCATAGATTCTGTTCCCCCAAAAAATCCAAGAGAGGCCTACAAAAAGACAAACTTTTTTGATCGAAGGCTGGAGTTTAAAGAGAAGTAGTCAAGAATTAAAGAATCTTGAAAAAAAATTAGAATAACTTAAGAACCTCTGCCCTAAATCATCAAAGGGATACCTTGAGAAAAATCAAGCGTTTTGAATCTTATCTAAGTATTGAATCTAGTATAAAATAAGGCCCCTTTTTAACTGAATAAAAATAAAAAAGATCATAGATTCTCTTCCCTTAAAAAAGTCCAAGAGAAACCTTTAAAACGACAAACTTTTTCGATCGTTAGGTAGAGTTTGAAGGGAAATAGTCAAGGATTGAAGTATATTGAAAAAAAATTAGAATAACTTAAGAACCTCTGCCCTAATTCATCAAAGGAATACCTTGAGAAAAATCAAGCGTTTTGAATCTTATCTGAGTGTTGAGTCTAGTACAAAATAAGGCCCCGTATTAACTGAATAAAAAACAAAAAATCATACGTTCTGTTCCCCTAAAAAATCTAAGAGGGCCCTACAAAAGTACAAACTTTTTCGATCAAAGGCTAGAGTTTGAAGAGAAGTAGTCAAGGATTAAAGAATATTGAAAAAAATTAGAATAACTTAAGAACCTCTGCTCTAATTCATCGAAGTAATACCTTGAGAAAAATCAAGCGTTTTGAATCTTATCTAAGTGTTGAGTCTAGTATAAAATAAGGCCCCTTATTAACTGAATAAAAATAAAAAAGATCATAGATTCTGTTCCCCCAAAAAATCCAAGAGAGGCCTACAAAAAAAAAAACTTTTTTGATCGAAGGCTGGAGTTTAAAGAGAAGTAGTCAAGGATTAAAAAATCTTGAAAAAAAATTAGAAAAACTAAAGAACCTCTGCCTTAAATCATCAAAGGAATACCTTGAGAAAAATCAAGCGTTTTGAATCTTATCTAAGTGTTGAGTCTAGTATAAAATAAGGCCCCTTATTAACTGAATAAAAATAAAAAAGATCATAGATTCTGTTCCCTTAAAAAAGTCCAAGAGAGACCTACAAAACGACAAACTTTTTCGATCGATAGGTGGGGTTTGAAGGGAAATAGTCAAGGATTGAAGTATATTGAAAAAAATTAGAATAACTTAAGAACATCTGCTCTAAATCATCAGAGGAATACCTTGAGAAAAATCAAGCGTTTTGAATCTTATCTAAGTGTTGAGTCTAGTACAAAATAAGGCCCCCTATTAACTGAATAAAAAACAAAAAATCCGACGTTCTGTTCCCCTAAAAAATCTAAGAGGGCCCTACAGAAGTACAAACTTTTTCGATCGAAGGCTAGAGTTTAAAGAGAAGTAGTCAAGGATTAAAGAATATTGAAAAAAATTAGAATAACTTAAGAACCTCTGCTCTAATTCATCGAAGTAATACCTTGAAAAAAATCAAACAGCTTTGAATCTTATCTAAGTGTTGAGTCTAGTACAAAATAAGGCCCCCTATTAACTGAATAAAAAACAAAAAATCAGACGTTCTGTTCCCCTAAAAAAATCTAAGAGGGCCCTACAAAAGTACAAACTTTTTCGATCGAAGGCTAGAGTTTAAAGAGAAGTAGTCAAGGATTAAAGAATATTGAAAAAAATTAGAAAACTTAAGAACCTCTGCTCTAATTCATCGAAGTAATACCTTGAAAAAAATCAAACAGCTTTGAATCTTATCTAAGTGTTGAGTCTAGTACAAAATAAGGCCCCCTATTAACTGAATAAAAAACAAAAAATCAGACGTTCTGTTCCCCTAAAAAAATCTAAGAGGGCCCTACAAAAGTACAAACTTTTTCGATCGAAGGCTAGAGTTTAAAGAGAAGTAGTCAAGGATTAAAGAATATTGAAAAAAATTAGAATAACTTAAGAACCTCTGCTCTAATTCATCGAAGTAATACCTTGAAAAAAATCAAACAGCTTTGAATCTTATCTAAGTGTTGAGTCTAGTACAAAATAAGGCCCCTTATTAACTGAATAAAAATAAAAAAGATCATAGATTCTGTTCCCTTAAAAAATTTTAAGAGGGCCTTTAAAAAGACAAATTTTTCGATCGATAGGTAGAGTTGGAAGAGAAATAGTCAAGGATTAAAGTATATTGAAAAACATTAGAATAACTTAAGAACCTCTAAACTAAATCATCAAAGGAATACTTTGGGAAAAATCAAACAATTTTCAATCTTATCTAAGTGTCGATTCTAGTAAAAAAAGGGCCTTTATTAACTGAATAAAAAAGAAAAAGATCATAGATTCTGTTCCCCCAAAACATCCAAGAGAGGCCTACAAAAAGACCAACTTTTTTGATCGAAGGCTGGAGTTTCAAGAGAAGTAGTCAAGGATTAAAGAATCGTGAAAAAAATTAGAATAACTTAAGAACCTCTGCCCTAAAGCATCAAAGGAATACTTTGAGAAAAATCAAACAATTTTCAATCTTATCTAAGTGTCGATTCTAGTAAAAAAAGGGCCTTTATTAACTGAATAAAAATGAAAAAGATCATAGATTCTGTTCCCCCAAAACATCCAAGAGAGGCCTACAAAAAGACAAACTTTTTTAATCGAAGGCTGGAGTTTAAAGAGAAGTAGTCAAGGATTAAAGAATCTTGAAAAAAAATTAGAATAACTTAAGAACCTCTGCCCTAAATCATCAAAGGAATACCTTGAGAAAAATCAAGCGTTTTGAATCTTATCTAAGTGTTGAGTCTAGTACAAAATAAGGCCCCTTATTAACAGTATAAAAATGAAAACGATTATAGATTCTGTTCTCCTGAAAAAGTCCAAGAGAGACCTACAAAACGACAAACTTTTTTGATCGAAGGCTGGAGTTTAAAAAGAAGTAGTCAAGGATTAAAGAATCTTGCAAAAAAATTAGAATAACTTAAGAACCTCTGCCCTAAATCATCAAAGGAATACCTTGAGAAAAATCAAGCGTTTTGAATCTTATCTAAGTGTTGAGTCTAGTACAAAATAAGGCCCCTTATTAACTGTATAAAAATGAAAAAGATTATAGATTCTGTTCTCCTGAAAAAGTCCAACAGAGACCTACAAAAAGACAAACTTTTTTGATCGAAGGCTGGAGTTTAAAGAGAGGTAGTCAAGGATTAAAGAATCTTGAAAAAAAATTAGAATACCTTAAGAACCTCTGCCCTAAATCATCAAAGGAATACCTTGCGAAAAATCAAGCGTTTTGAATCTTATCTAAGTGTTGAGTCTAGTACAAAATAAGGCCCCTTTTTAACTGTATAAAAATGAAAAAGATTATAGATTCTGTTCTCCTGAAAAAGTCAAAGAGAGGCCTACAAAAAGACAAACTTTCTTGATCGAAGGCTGGAGTTTAAAGAGAAGTAGTCAAGGATTAAAGAATCTTGAAAAAAAATTAGAATAACTTAAGAACATCTGCTCTAAATCATCAAAGGAATACCTTGCGAAAAATCAAGCGTTTTGAATCTTATCTAAGTGTTGAGTCTAGTACAAAATAAGGCCCCTTATTAACAGTATAAAAATGAAAAATATTATAGATTCTGTTCTCCTGAAAAAATCCAAGAGAGCCCTACAAAAAGACAAACTTTTTCGATCGATATGTACAGTTTGAAAAGAAATAGTCAAGGATTGAAGTTATTGAGAAAAAAATTAGAATAACTTAAGAACCTCTGCCCTAATTCATCAAAGGAATACCTTGAGGAAAGTCAAGCGTTTTGAATCTTATCTAAGTGTTGAATCTAGTATAAAATAAGGCCCCTTTTTAACTGAATAAAAATGAAAAAGATCATAGATTCTGTTCCCTTAAAAAAGTCCAAGAGAGACCTACAAAACGACAAACTTTTTCGATCGATAGGTAGAGTTTGAATGGAAATAGTCAAGGATTGAAGTATATTGAAAAAAAATTAGAATAACTTAAGAACCTCTGCCCTAATTCATCAAAGGAATACCTTGAGAAAAATCAAGCGTTTTGAATCTTATCTAAGTGTTGAGTCTAGTACAAAAGAGGGCCCCGTATTAACTGAATAAAAAACAAAAAATCATACGTTCTGTTCCCCTAAAAAATCTAAGAGGGCCCTACAAAAGTACAAACTTTTTCGATCAAAGGCTAGAGTTTGAAAAGAAGTAGTCAAGGATTAAAGAATATTGAAAAAAATTAGAAAAACTTAAGAACCTCTGCTCTAATTCATCGAAGTAATACCTTGAAAAAAATCAAACAGCGTTGAATCTTATCTAAGTGTTGAGTCTAGTTCGAAATAAGGCCCCTTATTAAAAGTATAAAAATGAAAAAGATTATAGATTCTGTTCTCCTGAAAAAGTCCAAGAGAGACCTACAAAACGACAAACTTTTTCGATCGATATGTACAGTTTGAAAAGAAAAAGTCAAGGATTGAAGTTATTGAGAAAAAAATTAGAATAACTGAAGAACCTCTCCTCTAAATCATCAAAGGAAAACCTTGAAAAAAATCAAACAGCTTTGAATCTTATCTAAGTGTTGAGTCTAGTACGAAATAAGGCCCCTTATTAACAGTATAAAAATGAAAAAGATCATAGATTCTGTTCCCTTAAAAAATTTTAAGAGGGCCTTTAAAAAGACAAATTTTTCGATCGATAGGTAGAGTTGGAAGAGAAATAGTCAAGGATTAAAGTATATTGAAAAAAATTAGAATAACTTAAGAACCTCTAAACTAAATCATCAAAGGAGTACTTTGAAAAAAATCAAACAATTTTCAATCTTATTTAAGTGTCGATTCTAGTAAAAAAAGGGCCTTTATTAACTGATTAAAAATGAAAAAGATCATAGATTCTGTTCCCCCAAAAAATCCAAGAGAGGCCTACAAAAAGACAAACTTTTTTGATCGAAGGCTGGAGTTTAAAGAGAAGTAGTCAAGAATTAAAGAATCTTGAAAAAAAATTAGAATAACTTAAGAACCTCTGCCCTAAATCATCAAAGGAATACCTTGAGAAAAATCAAGCGTTTTGAATCTTATCTAAGTATTGAATCTAGTATAAAATAAGGCCCCTTTTTAACTGAATAAAAATAAAAAAGATCATAGATTCTGTTCCCTTAAAAAAGTCCAAGAGAGACCTTTAAAACGACAAACTTTTTCGATCGTTAGGTAGAGTTTGAAGGGAAATAGTCAAGGATTGAAGTATATTGAAAAAAAATTAGAATAACTTAAGAACATCTGCTCTAAATCATCAGAGGAATACCTTGAGAAAAATCAAGCGTTTTGAATCTTATCTAAGTGTTGAGTCTAGTACAAAAAAAGGCCCCTTATTAACAGTATAAAAATGAAAAAGATTATAGATTCTGTTCTCCTGAAAAAGTCCAAGAGAGACCTACAAAACGACAAACTTTTTTGATCGAAGGCTGGAGTGTAAAGAGAAGTAGTCAAGGATTAAAGAATCTTGAAAAAAAATTAGAATAACTTAAGAACCTCTGCCCTAAATCATCAAAGGAATACCTTGAGAAAAATCAAGCGTTTTGAATCTTATCTAAGTGTTGAGTCTAGTACAAAATAAGGCCCCTTATTAACAGTATAAAAATGAAAAAGATTATAGATTCTGTTCTCCTGAAAAAGTCCAAGCGAGACCTACAAAACGACAAACTTTTTTGATCGAAGGCTGGAGTGTAAAGAGAAGTAGTCAAGGATTAAAGAATCTTGAAAAAAAATTAGAATAACTTAAGAACATCTGCTCTAAATCATCAAAGGAATACTTTGAGAAAAATCAAACAATTTTCAATCTTATCTAAGTGTCGATTCTAGTAAAAAAAGGGCCTTTATTAACTGAATAAAAATGAAAAAGATCATAGATTCTGTTCCCCCAAAACATCCAAGAGAGGCCTACAAAAAGACAAACTTTTTTGATCGAAGGCTGGAGTTTCAAGAGAAGTAGTCAAGGATTAAAGAATCTTGAAAAAAAATTAGAATAACTTAAGAACCTCTGCCCTAAATCATCAAAGGAATACCTTGAGAAAAATCAAGCGTTTTGAATCTTATCTAAGTGTTGAGTCTAGTACAAAATAAGGCCCCTTATTAACAGTATAAAAATGAAAAAGATTATAGATTCTGTTCTCCTGAAAAAGTCCAAGAGAGACCTACAAAACGACAAACTTTTTTGATCGAAGGCTGGAGTTTAAAAAGAAGTAGTCAAGGATTAAAGAATCTTGAAAAAAAATTAGAATAACTTAAGAACCTCTGCCCTAAATCATCAAAAGAATACCTTGAGAAAAATCAAGCGTTTTGAATCTTATCTAAGTGTTGAGTCTAGTACAAAATAAGGCCCCTTATTAACAGTATAAAAATGAAAAAGATTATAGATTCTGTTCTCCTGAAAAAGTCCAAGAGAGACCTACAAAACGACAAACTTTTTTGATCGAAGGCTGGAGTTTAAAAAGAAGTAGTCAAGGATTAAAGAATCTTGAAAAAAAATTAGAATAACTTAAGAACCTCTGCCCTAAATCATCAAAGGAATACCTTGAAAAAAATCAAACAGCTTTGAATCTTATCTAAGTGTTGAGTCTAGTACAAAATAAGGCCCCTTATTAACTGAATAAAAATAAAAAAGATCATAGATTCTGTTCCCTTAAAAAATTTTAAGAGGGCCTTTAAAAAGACAAATTTTTCGATCGATAGGTAGAGTTGGAAGAGAAATAGTCAAGGATTAAAGTATATTGAAAAACATTAGAATAACTTAAGAACCTCTAAACTAAATCATCAAAGGAATACTTTGGGAAAAATCAAACAATTTTCAATCTTATCTAAGTGTCGATTCTAGTAAAAAAAGGGCCTTTATTAACTGAATAAAAAAGAAAAAGATCATAGATTCTGTTCCCCCAAAACATCCAAGAGAGGCCTACAAAAAGACCAACTTTTTTGATCGAAGGCTGGAGTTTCAAGAGAAGTAGTCAAGGATTAAAGAATCGTGAAAAAAATTAGAATAACTTAAGAACCTCTGCCCTAAAGCATCAAAGGAATACTTTGAGAAAAATCAAACAATTTTCAATCTTATCTAAGTGTCGATTCTAGTAAAAAAAGGGCCTTTATTAACTGAATAAAAATGAAAAAGATCATAGATTCTGTTCCCCCAAAACATCCAAGAGAGGCCTACAAAAAGACAAACTTTTTTAATCGAAGGCTGGAGTTTAAAGAGAAGTAGTCAAGGATTAAAGAATCTTGAAAAAAAATTAGAATAACTTAAGAACCTCTGCCCTAAATCATCAAAGGAATACCTTGAGAAAAATCAAGCGTTTTGAATCTTATCTAAGTGTTGAGTCTAGTACAAAATAAGGCCCCTTATTAACAGTATAAAAATGAAAACGATTATAGATTCTGTTCTCCTGAAAAAGTCCAAGAGAGACCTACAAAACGACAAACTTTTTTGATCGAAGGCTGGAGTTTAAAAAGAAGTAGTCAAGGATTAAAGAATCTTGCAAAAAAATTAGAATAACTTAAGAACCTCTGCCCTAAATCATCAAAGGAATACCTTGAGAAAAATCAAGCGTTTTGAATCTTATCTAAGTGTTGAGTCTAGTACAAAATAAGGCCCCTTATTAACTGTATAAAAATGAAAAAGATTATAGATTCTGTTCTCCTGAAAAAGTCCAACAGAGACCTACAAAAAGACAAACTTTTTTGATCGAAGGCTGGAGTTTAAAGAGAGGTAGTCAAGGATTAAAGAATCTTGAAAAAAAATTAGAATACCTTAAGAACCTCTGCCCTAAATCATCAAAGGAATACCTTGCGAAAAATCAAGCGTTTTGAATCTTATCTAAGTGTTGAGTCTAGTACAAAATAAGGCCCCTTTTTAACTGTATAAAAATGAAAAAGATTATAGATTCTGTTCTCCTGAAAAAGTCAAAGAGAGGCCTACAAAAAGACAAACTTTCTTGATCGAAGGCTGGAGTTTAAAGAGAAGTAGTCAAGGATTAAAGAATCTTGAAAAAAAATTAGAATAACTTAAGAACATCTGCTCTAAATCATCAAAGGAATACCTTGCGAAAAATCAAGCGTTTTGAATCTTATCTAAGTGTTGAGTCTAGTACAAAATAAGGCCCCTTATTAACAGTATAAAAATGAAAAATATTATAGATTCTGTTCTCCTGAAAAAATCCAAGAGAGCCCTACAAAAAGACAAACTTTTTCGATCGATATGTACAGTTTGAAAAGAAATAGTCAAGGATTGAAGTTATTGAGAAAAAAATTAGAATAACTTAAGAACCTCTGCCCTAATTCATCAAAGGAATACCTTGAGGAAAGTCAAGCGTTTTGAATCTTATCTAAGTGTTGAATCTAGTATAAAATAAGGCCCCTTTTTAACTGAATAAAAATGAAAAAGATCATAGATTCTGTTCCCTTAAAAAAGTCCAAGAGAGACCTACAAAACGACAAACTTTTTCGATCGATAGGTAGAGTTTGAATGGAAATAGTCAAGGATTGAAGTATATTGAAAAAAAATTAGAATAACTTAAGAACCTCTGCCCTAATTCATCAAAGGAATACCTTGAGAAAAATCAAGCGTTTTGAATCTTATCTAAGTGTTGAGTCTAGTACAAAAGAGGGCCCCGTATTAACTGAATAAAAAACAAAAAATCATACGTTCTGTTCCCCTAAAAAATCTAAGAGGGCCCTACAAAAGTACAAACTTTTTCGATCAAAGGCTAGAGTTTGAAAAGAAGTAGTCAAGGATTAAAGAATATTGAAAAAAATTAGAAAAACTTAAGAACCTCTGCTCTAATTCATCGAAGTAATACCTTGAAAAAAATCAAACAGCGTTGAATCTTATCTAAGTGTTGAGTCTAGTTCGAAATAAGGCCCCTTATTAAAAGTATAAAAATGAAAAAGATTATAGATTCTGTTCTCCTGAAAAAGTCCAAGAGAGACCTACAAAACGACAAACTTTTTCGATCGATATGTACAGTTTGAAAAGAAAAAGTCAAGGATTGAAGTTATTGAGAAAAAAATTAGAATAACTGAAGAACCTCTCCTCTAAATCATCAAAGGAAAACCTTGAAAAAAATCAAACAGCTTTGAATCTTATCTAAGTGTTGAGTCTAGTACGAAATAAGGCCCCTTATTAACAGTATAAAAATGAAAAAGATCATAGATTCTGTTCCCTTAAAAAATTTTAAGAGGGCCTTTAAAAAGACAAATTTTTCGATCGATAGGTAGAGTTGGAAGAGAAATAGTCAAGGATTAAAGTATATTGAAAAAAATTAGAATAACTTAAGAACCTCTAAACTAAATCATCAAAGGAGTACTTTGAAAAAAATCAAACAATTTTCAATCTTATTTAAGTGTCGATTCTAGTAAAAAAAGGGCCTTTATTAACTGATTAAAAATGAAAAAGATCATAGATTCTGTTCCCCCAAAAAATCCAAGAGAGGCCTACAAAAAGACAAACTTTTTTGATCGAAGGCTGGAGTTTAAAGAGAAGTAGTCAAGAATTAAAGAATCTTGAAAAAAAATTAGAATAACTTAAGAACCTCTGCCCTAAATCATCAAAGGAATACCTTGAGAAAAATCAAGCGTTTTGAATCTTATCTAAGTATTGAATCTAGTATAAAATAAGGCCCCTTTTTAACTGAATAAAAATAAAAAAGATCATAGATTCTGTTCCCTTAAAAAAGTCCAAGAGAGACCTTTAAAACGACAAACTTTTTCGATCGTTAGGTAGAGTTTGAAGGGAAATAGTCAAGGATTGAAGTATATTGAAAAAAAATTAGAATAACTTAAGAACATCTGCTCTAAATCATCAGAGGAATACCTTGAGAAAAATCAAGCGTTTTGAATCTTATCTAAGTGTTGAGTCTAGTACAAAAAAAGGCCCCTTATTAACAGTATAAAAATGAAAAAGATTATAGATTCTGTTCTCCTGAAAAAGTCCAAGAGAGACCTACAAAACGACAAACTTTTTTGATCGAAGGCTGGAGTGTAAAGAGAAGTAGTCAAGGATTAAAGAATCTTGAAAAAAAATTAGAATAACTTAAGAACCTCTGCCCTAAATCATCAAAGGAATACCTTGAGAAAAATCAAGCGTTTTGAATCTTATCTAAGTGTTGAGTCTAGTACAAAATAAGGCCCCTTATTAACAGTATAAAAATGAAAAAGATTATAGATTCTGTTCTCCTGAAAAAGTCCAAGCGAGACCTACAAAACGACAAACTTTTTTGATCGAAGGCTGGAGTGTAAAGAGAAGTAGTCAAGGATTAAAGAATCTTGAAAAAAAATTAGAATAACTTAAGAACATCTGCTCTAAATCATCAAAAAAATACTTTGAGAAAAATCAAACAATTTTCAATCTTATCTAAGTGTCGATTCTAGTAAAAAAAGGGCCTTTATTAACTGAATAAAAATGAAAAAGATCATAGATTCTGTTCCCCCAAAACATCCAAGAGAGGCCTACAAAAAGACAAACTTTTTTGATCGAAGGCTGGAGTTTCAAGAGAAGTAGTCAAGGATTAAAGAATCTTGAAAAAAAATTAGAATAACTTAAGAACCTCTGCCCTAAATCATCAAAGGAATACCTTGAGAAAAATCAAGCGTTTTGAATCTTATCTAAGTGTTGAGTCTAGTACAAAATAAGGCCCCTTATTAACAGTATAAAAATGAAAAAGATTATAGATTCTGTTCTCCTGAAAAAGTCCAAGAGAGACCTACAAAACGACAAACTTTTTTGATCGAAGGCTGGAGTTTAAAAAGAAGTAGTCAAGGATTAAAGAATCTTGAAAAAAAATTAGAATAACTTAAGAACCTCTGCCCTAAATCATCAAAAGAATACCTTGAGAAAAATCAAGCGTTTTGAATCTTATCTAAGTGTTGAGTCTAGTACAAAATAAGGCCCCTTATTAACAGTATAAAAATGAAAAAGATTATAGATTCTGTTCTCCTGAAAAAGTCCAAGAGAGACCTACAAAACGACAAACTTTTTTGATCGAAGGCTGGAGTTTAAAAAGAAGTAGTCAAGGATTAAAGAATCTTGAAAAAAAATTAGAATAACTTAAGAACCTCTGCCCTAAATCATCAAAGGAATACCTTGAGAAAAATCAAGCGTTTTGAATCTTATCTAAGTGTTGAGTCTAGTACAAAATAAGGCCCCTTATTAACAGTATAAAAATGAAAAAGATTATAGATTCTGTTCTCCTGAAAAAGTCCAAGCGAGACCTACAAAACGACAAACTTTTTTGATCGAAGGCTGGAGTTTAAAGAGAAGTAGTCAAGGATTAAAGAATCTTGAAAAAAAATTAGAATAACTTAAGAACCTCTGCCCTAAATCATCAAAGGAATACTTTGAAAAAAATCAAACAATTTTCAATCTTATCTAAGTGTCGATTCTAGTAAAAAAAGGGCCTTTATTAACTGAATAAAAATGAAAAAGATCATAGATTCTGTTCCCCCAAAAAATCCAAGAGAGGCCTACAAAAAGACAAATTTTTTTGATCGAATGCTGGAGTTTAAAGAGAAGTAGTCAGGGATTAAACAATCTTGAAAAAAAATTAGAATAACTTAAGAACCTCTGCCCTAAATCATCAAAGGAATACCTTGAGAAAAATCAAGCGTTTTGAATCTTATCTAAGTGTTGAGTCTAGTACAAAATAAGGCCCCTTATTAACAGTATAAAAATGAAAAGGATTATAGATTCTGTTCTCCTGAAAAAGTCCAAGCGAGACCTACAAAAAGACAAACTTTTTTGATCGAAGGCTGGAGTTTAAAGAGAAGTAGTCAAGGATTAAAATATATTGAAAAAAATTAGAATAACTTAAGAACCTCTGCTCTAATTCATCGAAGTAATACCTTGAAAAAAAATCAAACAGCTTTGAATCTTATCTAAGTGTTGAGTCTAGTACAAAAAGGCCCCTTATTGACTGAATAAAAAAGAAAAAGATCATAAATTCTGTTCCCCTAAAAAAATCCAAGAAAGGCCTACAAAAAGACAAACTTTTTCGATCGATAGGTAGAGTTGGAAGAGAAATAGTCAAGGATTAAAGTATATTGAAAAAAATTAGAATAACTTAAGAACCTCTAAACTAAATCATCAAAGGAATACTTTGAGAAAAATCAAACAATTTTCAATCTTATCTAAGTGTCGATTCTAGTAAAAAAAAGGCCCTTTATTAACTGAATAAAAATGAAAAAGATCATAGATTCTGTTCCCCCAAAAAACCCAAGAGAGGCCTACAAAAAGACAATCTTTTTTGATCGATGGCTGGAGTTTAAAGAGAAGTAGTCAAGGATTAAAGAATCTTGAAAAAAATTTAGAATAACTTAAGAACCTCTGCCCTAAATCATCAAAGGAATACCTTGCGAAAAATCAAACGTTTTGAATCTTATCTAAGTGTTGAGTCTAGTACAAAATAAGGCCCCTTATTAACAGTATAAAAATGAAAAAGATTATAGATTCTGTTCTCCTGAAAAAGTCCAAGCGAGACCTACAAAACGACAAACGTTTTTGATCGAAGGCTGGAGTTTAAAGAGAAATAGTCAAGGATTAAAGAATCTTGAAAAAAAATTAGAATAACTTAAGAACCTCTGCCCTAAATCATCAAAGGAATACCTTGAGAAAAATCAAGCGTTTTGAATCTTATCTAAGTGTTGAGTCTAGTACAAAATAAGGCCCCTTATTAACAGTATAAAAATTAAAAAGATTATAGATTCTGTTCTCCTGAAAAAGTCCAAGCGAGACCTACAAAACGACAAACTTTTTTGATCGAAGGCTGGAGTTTAAAGAGAAGTAGTCAAAGATTAAAGAATCTTGAAAAAAAATTAGAATAACTTAAGAACTTCTGCCCTAAATCATCAAAGGAATACCTTGCGAAAAATCAAGCGTTTTGAATCTTATCTAAGTGTTGAGTCTAGTACAAAATAAGGCCCCTTATTAACAGTATAAAAATGAAAAAGATTATAGATTCTGTTCTCCTGAAAAAGTCCAAGCGAGACCTACAAAACGACAAACTTTTTTGATCGAAGGCTGGAGTTTAAAGAGAAGTAGTCAAGGATTAAAGAATCTTGAAAAAAAATTAGAATAACTTAAGAACCTCTGCCCTAAATCATCAAAGGAATACCTTGAGAAAAATGAAGCGTTTTGAATCTTATCTAAGTGTTGAGTCTAGTACAAAATAAGGCCCCTTTTTAACTGAATAAAAATGAAAAAGATTATAGATTCTGTTCTCCTGAAAAAATCCAAGAGAGGCCTTACAGAAGTACAAACTTTTTCGATCGATAGGTAGAGTTTGAAGAGAAGTAGTCAAGGATTAAAGAATATTGAAAAAAATTAGAATAACTTAAGAACCTCTGCTCTAATTCATCGAAGTAATACCTTGAAAAAAATCAAACAGCTTTGAATCTTATCTAAGTGTTGAGTCTAGTACAAAATAAGGCCCCTTATTAACAGTATAAAAATGAAAAAGATTATAGATTCTGTTCTCCTGAAAGAATCCAAGAGAGGCCTACAAAAAGACAAACTTTTTCGATCGATAGGTAGAGTTTGAAAAGAAATAGTCAAGGATTAAAATATATTGAAGATAAATTGGAATAACTTAAGAACCTCTGCCCTAATTCATCAAAGGAATACCTTGAGAAAAATCAAGCGTTTTGAATCTTATCTAAGTATTGAATCTAGTACGAATTAAGGCCCCTTATTAACTGAACAAAAATAAAAATGATCTTAGATTCTGTTCCCCTAAAAAATTTTAAGAGGGCCTTTAAAAGAAAAATTTTTCGATCGATAGGTAGAGTTGGAAGAGAAATAGTGAAGGATTGAAGCATATTGAAAAAAATTAGAATAACTTAAGAACCTCTAAACTAAATCATCAAAGGAATACTTTGAAAAAAATCAAACAATTTTCAATCTTATCTAAGTGTCGATTCTAGTAAAAAAAGGGCCTTTATTAACTGAATAAAAATGAAAAAGATCATAGATTCTGTTCCCCCAAAAAATCCAAGAGAGGCCTACAAAAAGACAAATTTTTTTGATCGAATGCTGGAGTTTAAAGAGAAGTAGTCAGGGATTAAACAATCTTGAAAAAAAATTAGAATAACTTAAGAACCTCTGCCCTAAATCATCAAAGGAATACCTTGAGAAAAATCAAGCGTTTTGAATCTTATCTAAGTGTTGAGTCTAGTACAAAATAAGGCCCCTTATTAACAGTATAAAAATGAAAAGGATTATAGATTCTGTTCTCCTGAAAAAGTCCAAGCGAAACCTACAAAAAGACAAACTTTTTTGATCGAAGGCTGGAGTTTAAAGAGAAGTAGTCAAGGATTAAAATATATTGAAAAAAATTAGAATAACTTAAGAACCTCTGCTCTAATTCATCGAAGTAATACCTTGAAAAAAATCAAACAGCTTTGAATCTTATCTAAGTGTTGAGTCTAGTACAAAAAGGCCCCTTATTGACTGAATAAAAAAGAAAAAGATCATAAATTCTGTTCCCCTAAAAAAATCCAAGAAAGGCCTACAAAAAGACAAACTTTTTCGATCGATAGGTAGAGTTGGAAGAGAAATAGTCAAGGATTAAAGTATATTGAAAAAAATTAGAATAACTTAAGAACCTCTAAACTAAATCATCAAAGGAATACTTTGAGAAAAATCAAACAATTTTCAATCTTATCTAAGTGTCGATTCTAGTAAAAAAAAGGCCCTTTATTAACTGAATAAAAATGAAAAAGATCATAGATTCTGTTCCCCCAAAAAACCCAAAAGAGGCCTACAAAAAGACAATCTTTTTTGATCGATGGCTGGAGTTTAAAGAGAAGTAGTCAAGGATTAAAGAATCTTGAAAAAAATTTAGAATAACTTAAGAACCTCTGCCCTAAATCATCAAAGGAATACCTTGCGAAAAATCAAGCGTTTTGAATCTTATCTAAGTGTTGAGTCTAGTACAAAATAAGGCCCCTTATTAACAGTATAAAAATGAAAAAGATCATAGATTCTGTTCCCCCAAAAAACCCAAGAGAGGCCTACAAAAAGACAATCTTTTTTGATCGATGGCTGGAGTTTAAAGAGAAGTAGTCAAGGATTAAAGAATATTGAAAAAAATTTAGAATAACTTAAGAACCTCTGCCCTAAATCATCAAAGGAATACCTTGCGAAAAATCAAGCGTTTTGAATCTTATCTAAGTGTTGAGTCTAGTACAAAATAAGGCCCCTTATTAACTGTATAAAAATGAAAAAGATTATAGATTCTTTTCTCCTGGAAAAGTCCAAGAGAGACCTACAAAACGAAAAACTTTTTCCATTGATAGGTAGAGTATGAAGAGAAGTAGTCAAGGATTAAAGTATCTTCAAAAAAATTAGAATAACTTAAGAACCTCTGCCCTAAATCATCAAAGGAATACCTTGAGAAAAATCAAGCGTTTTGAATCTTATCTAAGTGTTGAGTCTAGTACAAAATAAGGCCCCTTATTAACAGTATAAAAATGAAAAAGATCATAGATTCTGTTCCCCCAAAAAACCCAAGAGAGGCCTACAAAAAGACAATCTTTTTTGATCGATGGCTGGAGTTTAAAGAGAAGTAGTCAAGGATTAAAGAATCTTGAAAAAAATTTAGAATAACTTAAGAACCTCTGCCCTAAATCATCAAAGGAATACCTTGCGAAAAATCAAGCGTTTTGAATCTTATCTAAGTGTTGAGTCTAGTACAAAATAAGGCCCCTTATTAACTGTATAAAAATGAAAAAGATTATAGATTCTTTTCTCCTGGAAAAGTCCAAGAGAGACCTACAAAACGAAAAACTTTTTCCATTGATAGGTAGAGTATGAAGAGAAGTAGTCAAGGATTAAAGTATCTTCAAAAAAATGGAAAGACTGAAAAACCTCTGCTTTAAATCATCAAAGGAATACCTATAGAAAAACCAAACGTTTTTCATCTTATCTAAGTAATGATTCTGGTATAAAATAAGTTCCTTATTAACTGAATAAAAATGAAAAATATCATAGATTCTGTGCCCCAAAAAATTCCAAGCGAGCCCTACAAAAAGACAAACTGTTTCGATCGATAGGTAGAGTTTGAAGAGAAGTAGTCAAGGATTAAAGTATCTTGAAAAAATGAGAATAACTGAAGAACCTCTCCTCTAAATCATCAAAGGAAAACCTTGAGAAAAATCAAACTTTTTTTAATCTTATCTAAGTATTGATTCTAGCATAAAATAAGGCCCCTTATTAACTGAATAAAAATGAAAAAGATCATAGATTCTGGGCCCCAAAAAATTCCAAGCGACCCCTACAAAAAGACAAACTTTTTCGATCGATAGGTAGAGTTTGAAGAGAAGTAGTCAAGGATTAAAGTATCTTGAAAAAATGAGAATAACTGAAGAACCTCTCCTCTAAATCATCAAAGGAAAACCTTGAGAAAAATCAAACTTTTTTTAATCTTATCTAAGTATTGATTCTAGCATAAAATAAGGCCCCTTATTAACTGAATAAAAATGAAAAAGATCATAGATTCTGTGCCCCAAAAAATTCCAAGCGAGCCATATAAAAAGACGAACTGTTTCGATCGATAGGTAGAGTTTGAAGAGAAGTAGTCAAGGATTAAAGTATCTTGAAAAAATGAGAATAACTGAAGAACCTCTCTTCTAAATCATCAAAGGAAAACCTTGAGAAAAATCAAACTTTTTTTAATCTTATCTAAGTATTGATTCTAGCATAAAATAAGGCCCCTTATTAACTGAATAAAAATGAAAAAGATCATAGATTCTGTGCTCTGAAAAATTCCAAGCGACCCCTACAAAAAGACAAACTTTTTCGATCGATAGATAAAATTTGAAGAGAAGTAGTCAAGGATTAAAGTATCTTGAAAAAATGAGAATAACTGAAGAACCTCTCCTCTAAATCATCAAAGGAAAACCTTGAGAAAAATCAAACTTTTTTTAATCTTTTCTAAGTATTGATTCTAGCATAAAATAAGGCCCCTTATTAACTGAATAAAAATGAAAAAGATCATAGATTCTGTGCCCCAAAAAATTCCAAGCGAGCCATATAAAAAGACGAACTGTTTCGATCGATAGGTAGAGTTTGAAGAGAAGTAGTCAAGGATTAAAGTATCTTGAAAAAATGAGAATAACTGAAAAACCTCTCTTCTAAATCATCAAAGGAAAACCTTGAGAAAAATCAAACTTTTTTTAATCTTATCTAAGTATTGATTCTAGCATAAAATAAGGCCCCTTATTAACTGAATAAAGATGAAAAAGATCATAGATTCTGTGCTCTGAAAAATTCCAAGCGACCCCTACAAAAAGACAAACTTTTTCGATCGATAGATAAAATTTGAAGAGAAGTAGTCAAGGATTAAAGTATCTTGAAAAAATGAGAATAACTGAAGAACCTCTCCTCTAAATCATCAAAGGAAAACCTTGAGAAAAATCAAACTTTTTTTAATCTTATCTAAGTATTGATTCTAGCATAAAATAAGGCCCCTTATTAACTGAATAAAAATGAAAAAGATCATAGATTCTGGGCCCCAAAAAATTCGAAGCGAGCCATATAAAAAGACCAACTGTTTCGATCGATAGGTAGAGTTTGAAGGGAAGTAGTCAAGGATTAAAGTATCTTGAAAAAATTAGAATAACTGAAGAACATCTGCTCTAAATCATCAAAGGAATACCTTGAGAGAATTCAAACGTTTTCAATCTTATCTAAGTGTTGATTCTAGCACAAAATAAGGCCCCTTATTAACTGAATAAAAATGAAAAAGATCATAGATTCTGGGCCCCAAAAAATTCCAAGCGAGCCATATAAAAAGACGAACAGTTTCGATCGATAGGTAGAGTTTGAAGGGAAGTAGTCAAGGATTAAAGTATCTTGAAAAAAATTAGAATAACTGAAGAACGTCTGCTCTAAATCATTAAAAGGAATACCTTAAGAGAAGTCAAACGTTTTCAATCTTATCTAAGTGTTGATTCTAGCATAAAATAAGGCCCCTTATTAACTGAATAAAAATGAAAAAGATCATAGATTCTTTGCTCTAAAAAATTCCAAGCGAGCCGTACAAAAAGACAAACTGTTTCGATCGATAGGTAGAGTTTGAAGAGAAGTAGTCAAGGATTAAAGTATCTTGAAAAAATTAGAATAACTTAAGAACCTCTGCTCTAAATCATCAAAGGAATACCTTGAGAAAAATCAAGCGTTTTGAATCTTATCTAAGTATTGAATCTAGTACAAATTAAGGCCCGTTATTAACTGAATAAAAATTAAAAAGATCATAGATTCTGTGCTCTAAAAAATTCCAAGCGAGCCCTACAAAAAGACAAACTTTTTCGATCGATAGATAAAATTTGAAGAGAAGTAGTCAAGGATTAAAGTATCTTGAAAAAATGAGAATAACTGAAGAACCTCTCCTCTAAATCATCAAAGGAAAACCTTGAGAAAAATCAAACTTTTTTAATCTTATCTAAGTATTGATTCTAGCATAAAATAAGGCCCCTTATTAACTGAATAAAAATGAAAAAGATCATAGATTCTGGGCCCCAAAAAATTCCAAGCGACCCCTACAAAAAGACAAACTTTTTCGATCGATAGGTAGAGTTTGAAGAGAAGTAGTCAAGGATTAAAGTATCTTGAAAAAATGAGAATAACTGAAGAACCTCTCCTCTAAATCATCAAAGGAAAACCTTGAGAAAAATCAAACTTTTTTTAATCTTATCTAAGTATTGATTCTAGCATAAAATAAGGCCCCTTATTAACTGAATAAAAATGAAAAAGATCATAGATTCTGTGCCCCAAAAAATTCCAAGCGAGCCATATAAAAAGACGAACTGTTTCGATCGATAGGTAGAGTTTGAAGAGAAGTAGTCAAGGATTAAAGTATCTTGAAAAAATGAGAATAACTGAAGAACCTCTCTTCTAAATCATCAAAGGAAAACCTTGAGAAAAATCAAACTTTTTTTAATCTTATCTAAGTATTGATTCTAGCATAAAATAAGGCCCCTTATTAACTGAATAAAAATGAAAAAGATCATAGATTCTGTGCTCTGAAAAATTCCAAGCGACCCCTACAAAAAGACAAACTTTTTCGATCGATAGATAAAATTTGAAGAGAAGTAGTCAAGGATTAAAGTATCTTGAAAAATGAGAATAACTGAAGAACCTCTAAACTAAATCATCAAAGGAATACTTTGAAAAAAATCAAACAATTTTCAATCTTATCTAAGTGTCGATTCTAGTAAAAAAAGGGCCTTTATTAACTGAATAAAAATGAAAAAGATCATAGATTCTGTTCCCCCAAAAAATCCAAGAGAGGCCTACAAAAAGACAAATTTTTTTGATCGAATGCTGGAGTTTAAAGAGAAGTAGTCAGGGATTAAACAATCTTGAAAAAAAATTAGAATAACTTAAGAACCTCTGCCCTAAATCATCAAAGGAATACCTTGAGAAAAATCAAGCGTTTTGAATCTTATCTAAGTGTTGAGTCTAGTACAAAATAAGGCCCCTTATTAACAGTATAAAAATGAAAAAGATTATAGATTCTGTTCTCCTGAAAAAGTCCAAGCGAGACCTACAAAAAGACAAACTTTTTTGATCGAAGGCTGGAGTTTAAAGAGAAGTAGTCAAGGATTAAAATATATTGAAAAAAATTAGAATAACTTAAGAACCTCTGCTCTAATTCATCGAAGTAATACCTTGAAAAAAATCAAACAGCTTTGAATCTTATCTAAGTGTTGAGTCTAGTACAAAAAGGCCCCTTATTGACTGAATAAAAAAGAAAAAGATCATAAATTCTGTTACCCTAAAAAAATCCAAGAAAGGCCTACAAAAAGACAAACTTTTTCGATCGATAGGTAGAGTTGGAAGAGAAAAAGTCAAGGATTAAAGTATATTGAAAAAAATTAGAATAACTTAAGAACCTCTAAACTAAATCATCAAAGGAATACTTTGAGAAAAATCAAACAATTTTCAATCTTATCTAAGTGTCGATTCTAGTAAAAAAAAGGCCCTTTATTAACTGAATAAAAATGAAAAAGATCATAGATTCTGTTCCCCCAAAAAACACAAGAGAGGCCTACAAAAAGACAATCTTTTTTGATCGATGGCTGGAGTTTAAAGAGAAGTAGTCAAGGATTAAAGAATCTTGAAAAAAATTTAGAATAACTTAAGAACCTCTGCCCTAAATCATCAAAGGAATACCTTGCGAAAAATCAAGCGTTTTGAATCTTATCTAAGTGTTGAGTCTAGTACAAAATAAGGCCCCTTATTAACAGTATAAAAATGAAAAAGATCATAGATTCTGTTCCCCCAAAAAACCCAAGAGAGGCCTACAAAAAGACAATCTTTTTTGATCGATGGCTGGAGTTTAAAGAGAAGTAGTCAAGGATTAAAGAATCTTGGAAAAAATTTAGAATAACTTAAGAACCTCTGCCCTAAATCATCAAAGGAATACCTTGCGAAAAATCAAGCGTTTTGAATCTTATCTAAGTGTTGAGTCTAGTACAAAAAAAGGCCCCTTATTAACTGTATAAAAATGAAAAAGATTATAGATTCTTTTCTCCTGGAAAAGTCCAAGAGAGACCTACAAAACGAAAAACTTTTTCCATTGATAGGTAGAGTATGAAGAGAAGTAGTCAAGGATTAAAGTATCTTCAAAAAAATGAAAAGACTGAAAAACCTCTGCTTTAAATCATCAAAGGAATACCTATAGAAAAACCAAACGTTTTTCATCTTATCTAAGTAATGATTCTGGTATAAAATAAGTTCCTTATTAACTGAATAAAAATGAAAAATATCATAGATTCTGTGCCCCAAAAAATTCCAAGCGAGCCCTACAAAAAGACAAACTGTTTCGATCGATAGGTAGAGTTTGAAGAGAAGTAGTCAAGGATTAAAGTATCTTGAAAAAATGAGAATAACTGAAGAACCTCTCCTCTAAATCATCAAAGGAAAACCTTGAGAAAAATCAAACTTTTTTAATCTTATCTAAGTATTGATTCTAGCATAAAATAAGGCCCCTTATTAACTGAATAAAAATGAAAAAGATCATAGATTCTGGGCCCCAAAAAATTCCAAGCGACCCCTACAAAAAGACAAACTTTTTCGATCGATAGGTAGAGTTTGAAGAGAAGTAGTCAAGGATTAAAGTATCTTGAAAAAATGAGAATAACTGAAGAACCTCTCCTCTAAATCATCAAAGGAAAACCTTGAGAAAAATCAAACTTTTTTTAATCTTATCTAAGTATTGATTCTAGCATAAAATAAGGCCCCTTATTAACTGAATAAAAATGAAAAAGATCATAGATTCTGTGCCCCAAAAAATTCCAAGCGAGCCATATAAAAAGACGAACTGTTTCGATCGATAGGTAGAGTTTGAAGAGAAGTAGTCAAGGATTAAAGTATCTTGAAAAAATGAGAATAACTGAAGAACCTCTCTTCTAAATCATCAAAAGAAAACCTTGAGAAAAATCAAACTTTTTTTAATCTTATCTAAGTATTGATTCTAGCATAAAATAAGGCCCCTTATTAACTGAATAAAAATGAAAAAGATCATAGATTCTGTGCTCTGAAAAATTCCAAGCGACCCCTACAAAAAGACAAACTTTTTCGATCGATAGATAAAATTTGAAGAGAAGTAGTCGAGGATTAAAGTATCTTGAAAAAATGAGAATAACTGAAGAACCTCTCCTCTAAATCATCAAAGGAAAACCTTGAGAAAAATCAAACTTTTTTTAATCTTATCTAAGTATTGATTCTAGCATAAAATAAGGCCCCTTATTAACTGAATAAAAATGAAAAAGATCATAGATTCTGGGCCCCAAAAAATTCCAAGCGAGCCATATAAAAAGACCAACTGTTTCGATCGATAGGTAGAGTTTGAAGGGAAGTAGTCAAGGATTAAAGTATCTTGAAAAAATTAGAATAACTGAAGAACATCTGCTCTAAATCATCAAAGGAATACCTTGAGAGAATTCAAACGTTTTCAATCTTATCTAAGTGTTGATTCTAGCACAAAATAAGGCCCCTTATTAACTGAATAAAAATGAAAAAGATCATAGATTCTGGGCCCCAAAAAATTCCAAGCGAGCCATATAAAAAGACGAACTGTTTCGATCGATAGGTAGAGTTTGAAGGGAAGTAGTCAAGGATTAAAGTATCTTGAAAAAAATTAGAATAACTGAAGAACGTCTGCTCTAAATCATTAAAAGGAATACCTTAAGAGAAGTCAAACGTTTTCAATCTTATCTAAGTGTTGATTCTAGCATAAAATAAGGCCCCTTATTAACTGAATAAAAATGAAAAAGATCATAGATTCTTTGCTCTAAAAAATTCCAAGCGAGCCCTACAAAAAGACAAACTGTTTCGATCGATAGGTAGAGTTTGAAGAGAAGTAGTCAAGGATTAAAGTATCTTGAAAAAATTAGAATAACTTAAGAACCTCTGCTCTAAATCATCAAAGGAATACCTTAAGAGATATCAAACGTTTTCAATCATATCTAAGTGTTGATTCTAGTACAAATTAAGGCCCGTTATTAACTGAATAAAAATGAAAAAGATCATAGATTATGGGCCCCAAAAAATTCCAAGCGAGCCCTACAAAAAGACGAACTGTTTCGATCGATAGGTAGAGTTTGAAGGGAAGTAGTCAAGGATTAAAGTATCTTGAAAAAAATTAGAATAACTGAAGAACGTCTGCTCTAAATCATTAAAAGGAATACCTTAAGAGAAGTCAAACGTTTTCAATCTTATCTAAGTGTTGATTCTAGCATAAAATAAGGCCCCTTATTAACTGAATAAAAATGAAAAAGATCATAGATTCTTTGCTCTAAAAAATTCCAAGCGAGCCCTACAAAAAGACAAACTGTTTCGATCGATAGGTAAAGTTTGAAGAGAAGTAGTCAAGGATTAAAGTATCTTGAAAAAATTAGAATAACTTAAGAACCTCTGCTCTAAATCATCAAAGGAATACCTTAAGAGATATCAAACGTTTTCAATCATATCGAAGTGTTGATTCTAGCATAAAATAAGGCCCCTTATTAACTGAATAAAAATGAAAAAGATCATAGATTCTGGGCCCCAAAAAATTCCAAGCGAGCCATATAAAAAGACGAACTGTTTCGATCGATAGGTAGAGTTTGAAGGGAAGTAGTCAAGGATTAAAGTATCTTGAAAAAAATTAGAATAACTGAAGAACGTCTGCTCTAAATCATTAAAAGGAATACCTTAAGAGAAGTCAAACGTTTTCAATCTTATCTAAGAATTGATTCTAGCATAAAATAAGGCCCCTTATTAACTGAATAAAAATTAAAAAGATCATAGATTCTGTGCTCTAAAAAATTCCAAGCGAGCCCTACAAAAAGACAAACTTTTTCGATCGATAGATAAAATTTGAAGAGAAGTAGTCAAGGATTAAAGTATCTTGAAAAAATGAGAATAACTGAAGAACCTCTCCTCTAAATCATCAAAGGAAAACCTTGAGAAAAATCAAACTTTTTTTAATCTTATCTAAGTATTGATTCTAGCATAAAATAAGGCCCCTTATTAACTGAATAAAAATGAAAAAGATCATAGATTCTGTGCCCCAAAAACTTCCAAGCGAGCCATATAAAAAGACGAACTGTTTCGATCGATAGGTAGAGTTTGAAGAGAAGGAGTCAAGGATTAAAGTATCTTGAAAAAATGAGAATAACTGAAGAACCTCTCCTCTAAATCATCAAAGGAAAACCTTGAGAAAAATCAAACTTTTTTTAATCTTATCTAAGTATTGATTCTAGCATAAAATAAGGCCCCTTATTAACTGAATTAAAATGAAAAAGATCATAGATTATGGGCCCCAAAAAATTCCAAGCGAGCCATATAAAAAGACGAACTGTTTCGATCGATAGGTAGAGTTTGAAGAGAAGTAGTCAAGGATTAAAGTATCTTGAAAAAGATTAGAATAACTAAAGAACCTCTGCTCTAAATCATTAAAAGGAATACCTTAAGAGAAGTCAAACGTTTTCAATCTTATCTAAGTGTTGATTCCAGCATAAAATAAGGCCCCTTATTAACTGAATAAAAATGAAAAAGATCATAGATTCTTTGCTCTAAAAAATTCCAAGCGAGCCCTACAAAAAGACAAACTGTTTCGATCGATAGGTAGAGTTTGAAGAGAAGTAGTCAAGGATTAAAGTATCTTGAAAAAATTAGAATAACTGAAGAACGTCTGCTCTAAATCATTAAAAGGAATACCTTAAGAGAAGTCAAACGTTTTCAATCTTATCTAAGTGTTGATTCTAGCATAAAATAAGGCCCCTTATTAACTGAATAAAAATGAAAAAGATCATAGATTCTGGGCCCCAAAAAATTCCAAGCGAGCCATAAAAAAGACGAACTGTTTCGATCGATAGGTAGAGTTTGAAGGGAAGTAGTCAAAGATTAAAGTATCTTGAAAAAAATTAGAATAACTGAAGAACGTCTGCTCTAAATCATTAAAAGGAATACCTTAAGAGAAGTCAAACGTTTTCAATCTTATCTAAGTATTGATTCTAGCATAAAATAAGGCCCCTTATTAACTGAATAAAAATTAAAAAGATCATAGATTTTGTGCTCTAAAAAATTCCAAGCGAGTCCTACAAAAAGACAAACTGTTTCGATCGATAGATAAAATTTGAAGAGAAGTAGTCAAGGATTAAAGTATCTTGAAAAAATGAGAATAACTGAAGAACCTCTCCTCTAAATCATCAAAGGAAAACCTTGAGAAAAATCAAACTTTTTTTAATCTTATCTAAGTATTGATTCTAGCATAAAATAAGGCCCCTTATTAACTGAATTAAAATGAAAAAGATCATAGATTATGGGCCCCAAAAAATTCCAAGCGAGCCATATAAAAAGACGAACTGTTTCGATCGATAGGTAGAGTTTGAAGAGAAGTAGTCAAGGATTAAAGTATCTTGAAAAAGATTAGAATAACTAAAGAACCTCTGCTCTAAATCATTAAAAGGAATACCTTAAGAGAAGTCAAACGTTTTCAATCTTATCTAAGTGTTGATTCTAGCATAAAATAAGGCCCCTTATTAACTGAATAAAAATGAAAAAGATCATAGATTCTTTGCTCTAAAAAATTCCAAGCGAGCCCTACAAAAAGACAAACTGTTTCGATCGATAGGTAGAGTTTGAAGAGAAGTAGTCAAGGATTAAAGTATCTTGAAAAAATTAGAATAACTGAAGAACGTCTGCTCTAAATCATTAAAAGGAATACCTTAAGAGAAGTCAAACGTTTTCAATCTTATCTAAGTGTTGATTCTAGCATAAAATAAGGCCCCTTATTAACTGAATAAAAATGAAAAAGATCATAGATTCTGGGCCCCAAAAAATTCCAAGCGAGCCATATAAAAAGACGAACTGTTTCGATCGATAGGTAGAGTTTGAAGGGAAGTAGTCAAAGATTAAAGTATCTTGAAAAAAATTAGAATAACTGAAGAACGTCTGCTCTAAATCATTAAAAGGAATACCTTAAGAGAAGTCAAACGTTTTCAATCTTATCTAAGTATTGATTCTAGCATAAAATAAGGCCCCTTATTAACTGAATAAAAATTAAAAAGATCATAGATTTTGTGCTCTAAAAAATTCCAAGCGAGTCCTACAAAAAGACAAACTGTTTCGATCGATAGATAAAATTTGAAGAGAAGTAGTCAAGGATTAAAGTATCTTGAAAAAATTAGAATAACTTAAGAACCTCTGCTCTAAATCATCAAAGGAATACCTTAAGAGATATCAAACGTTTTCAATCATATCTAAGTGTTGATTCTAGCATAAAATAAGGCCCCTTATTAACTGAATAAAAATGAAAAAGATCATAGATTCTGTGCTCTAAAAAATTCCAAGCGAGCCCTACAAAAAGACAAACTGTTTCGATCGATAGGTAGAGTTTGAAGAGAAGTAGTCAAGGATTAAAGTATCTTTAAAAAAAATTAGAAAGACTGAAAAACCTCTGCTCTAAATCATCAAAGGAATACCAAAAGAAAAATCAAACGTTTTGAATCTGATCTAAGTGTTGATTCTAGTAAAAATAGAGCCCCTTATTAACCTAATAAAAATGAGATTCTGTGCCCTAAAATGTTCCAAAAGAGATCTATAGAAAGATAATTTTTTTTTATCGAAGGCTAGACTTTGAGGAGAAGTAGTCAACAATTAAACTATATTGAGAAAAAAATCAGAATAACTGAAGAATCTCTGCCCTAAACTATCAAAGGAACAGCCTGAAAGAATACAAACGTTATGATCGAAGGCAAGAGTTTATATACAAGTAGTCAAGGATTTAGTCATGTTGATAAAAATATAGATTGACTGTAGATACTTCTCTTTAAATTTAAACTTCTTTCGTGTCTTAGTTAAGTGTTCATGCTGAATAAAATTAAAGATATTTTGAAATGTGTTTGCCTTTCAACTTCTTGAAGATACAACTTTGTATGGCACTAGTGTTTACAAACATAACTATGATTTAATGTTCTAAAGTTTAGCCAACAGCAGAAAAGGTTAGAAAATTCCGTGTTTTGAAGCCAAATATGACACTTTGTTGCTGAAGAGACATTCCATAGGTTAACGTTTTAGAAAAAACATTAGGTTAGAAGAAGTAGAGGAAGAAGAAAAGGTAGAAGAAACATTTAAAATTAAGACTTTAATCATTAATTTTTAAACTTTGGTGAAGGTTTATCAAACAAGAATTTACTATGGGAGGAAAAAACGATAAGAAATCAACTGTCAAGGAATTAACTTGAAAGGTCAAGGAATAAACTTAATGTCAGGTGCAGGCACGTAAATAATAGGGAGCGTGGTGGCGTGACCCTCCAAAGTTTGGAAAAACCAATTTCAGTTGGAAAACTTAACAGATTACTTGGCTTTTTCAGAAAAGTCACAAGGGTTGGAACTCCAACGATCAAAAAAAGGAAAACTGAAAGCAAAGTTTGATTTCCATGGCAAAGAGTTGGTCACTCACAATTCGAATTGAAATTTGTAAAAGGTGCCTCAAATATTTAGAGAAGAACCTTCAAATGTTTAAAAGCCTGTGTATGTTGGTAGGCATTAATTCCTGTGATCCTTCTACTTATTTTCAGAAATGAACAAAATAACACTCACCACTCCTAGATTCATCAACGGGCTTTTTTTGCCATATTTCCTATTGTGTCCTTTAACCAATCAAGTTGATGTTTTTGAATCAGCACTTCTTGTTTAGCAATTTGAGGCTCTCCTGTAAGATTACTATCTTCTCGTGACTATGATTTTTTATCTGTAACAGAATGAATATTTTGTGACTTCTATTGCACTGAAAGAGCTCTGATTGTTAACAACAGAATCGCATGACCATAATATCAAATGCTTTTTAAAGGATATCGCCAATTTGCTGTTTGGGATCAACATTATTTTTTGACACCGGCAATCCATAGTTTTGATGTATTAGTGTTTACCATAGCTTTGGAGAGGCGACAGACAGATTAGTTTACATAGATATTTATGATATAAAGTTTGAGTGAAAAGATTCTATCTAATGAAATTACTGTTTACCGGTCTGCCATAAAGGTCTTGATGCTGTATAGACAAAGCAGTACACGCTTTTGATGTATAGAACAGAACGGTTGTAAGTTGCTACTCCAAATTTCACACTTAATGCGAACACCAGGCAACTGTTCAGGCAATTAGTTAATTATATTTTATCTATACCATCAAGAAACCCAGGCATCATTTCTTTAACCTGATTTAAGATGCGTCAGACAGCAATAAGAATGCAACCCATAGATGAGGCCCTATAAGGGGTATTTGAAATATGAAATAATTGCGATTTTTGGAGAAAAAATATAAATATTTAGGTTTTTTAGCTTTGAAATATAAAAAAATAAAGATTCCCAGAATGAAATATCAAAATAGCAAAATAACTGAGTGTTTTATAAATTCTATATGAGGATTATTTATTTGATCGCAGAAGCCACACAAAACAGCGATAATTGAGCTGTTTAGATTTGAGGTCAAGTTAATTCTGCGTGTCAGTTCACCTTTAAGTGTTTCCAGAACCCCACCCAGCTATTCATAGATAGAGCGAGTAGCAAGTTAAGTTCAGTTAAGTATACTTCAGTTAAGTTGGTATCAAAGAATTAATAAACCCAATTCCTTAATTGGAAGCAGGATGGGCCTTTTGATAATTTTGAAATATGAAATAATGTCAACCCCCCTTGTAGGGCCTCATAGAAATGGAAATGTTACAGCATTTATATAAAAGCTACACAGCTAGACTTCTCTTCGCAACCATCGCTTCTCTTCCATTTTTACGCTAAAACTAAAGCTTTAAAACCATGGTTAAAAGTTTAGATCCAATGGGAAACTTGCAAGGACATGGGAAACTTCTTCTCTATACCAAAAACCAACTGATACATGCATGCATCGCTAATTATGTTACAATCATTTTCATCCAAGGAGCAGAAAAAGCAGAGCTGCTTTCAGTATTGCTACAAGGAAACTTTCTGAAGAGGTTTGATCAAGTCATGAAACTGTCACGATTACAACAGCTTAAACAACAAACAGTAGAAGCCTTTAACTAGCCCCCCCCCCCCATATTTTTGCGTGATACATTATTGGCCATATTTTCGTGATTTTTTATGCGCGATTTCGTGAATTAAGATTCCTACGTAAAGCGTGGAACATGAGTTTTTGTTGCTTTATGTCGTGAAACGGCTTTAACTATCCGTGAACTTTTGAATGAAACTTTGAATGATAATTTTAAAAATTGTCTCAATTTGGTGTGTAATAAACCAATAATAGTTAAATCTCAAATTAGCATTCAAAGTTTGAAAGTTGTGTTGTAGTCTTTCAAACAGAGCTCTGATGAGCAATAGTTGATATTACATTTGTTGTTTGCGTGAGAATGAAAATCCAATTTTTGCAATGCGTGAATGCGTGAAAAGTAAAAAAATTGTGCGTGAATGCGTGAATCACAACCACTATGGGGGAGCCCCTAAATAGACTTATTTTTAAAAAACTCGCTCTAAGAAAGACGTTCTAGTCACTCAGAAAGAAAATTAAGAGACAATTAAACATTGAAAGATACAGGATTCCAAAATTGAGTGATTTTTTATCAAAGTGATTGACGAGTTGAAACATAACTATACGAGTAGTCTCACAGAAGCTTCACAACTCGCATCTTATCTCTTACATTCCATTATAAGATAATGTGGAATACAATAATTTTTCAAGAAAAACCTGATCTTCTCATTAAGGTAAAAGAATCTTTAAAAAGTAATGAATAATGAAATTTTCCCATGATTAAAAAATGGAATACTCAATTTCGACTCTTTTATTCATTTTCTCAAACTCTATGAGACAACATCGGTAAAAAGACTCATTAGGGTATCATTTCAAAAACTGAAATCGTTATGAAAACAAGTTTTTGCATCTAATTTTTACCTGGATGTAGTGCTAGCATGGGCTCCGACGCAGGTTGGAAATTGGGGGGAGGGAACAAGGGAGATGATTACAATCATAGCAAAAGATTTATGTTTAGCAAAACTCTATTGTTTCGAAAAGCTCTATTGTCTTGCTAAAATTTGAGGGGTATGGCTCCCTGGCCCCCCTTTGTCGTAGGTCCTTGCCAAGGGGCTCAGGGGTGCTGAGCCTTCTTTTTAACGCCACAAATTATCCGATTTCTATATTTCCAATTGTCTTTAGCAAACTTTTCGCAAGAGCCCTCCTTGTTATTTTGATGGCACATATTGACGCAGCCTCATATACGTGCAAGACTTTTTATGCTTATATATATATAATATGCTTCCCACATCTAAATACAGCATCAGAACGGAAGCGAATCTCTTGATGTGATGATAAAGGTCACGAACATTTCATAACACCATTCATGACATCATAATTAAGAAACTCTTAAGAAACAATGAGTATTGAAATTTCCAGAACATTAGGAAACTAGAGTGCTCAACATTGACCTTCGTTTCTTATAAAAAGATGAGTGTATACCAAGAAGAGATACCAAGGAAGGACTAGATTGGCATATCATTCAAAAGCCACAAAATCCAACCTGGAAGATCACCTGATGACCTAAACCTGCTTCTTTGTAATAGCTGTACAAAATACAGTCAGCGCATTTAGAGTGAACCCACACACTTATTTTGGACTTTGATCAGTTTTACATTCCAAAGAATTGCAGGTCAGTTGACGGTACTTGATTGTGTCTTCCTACTTTTTTCGTGAGTTTCTTGTTGTTTATAAACAAATTTGGCAAGAAGGCCCTGTGGTTTTACAAGATTTTAGACGGAATTTCCCTGCAAATAATGAAAATCTAATCAAAACTTAGAAAGATACTTATTTCTTCACATCACTTGAATTTTTTATATACTGGGGGCTGGTCCGATCCATCCGATATTTGGGGGAAAGAATTTTCTTCTTGATCTGATAATTCTGGGTACCTGGTTCGATAATAATGTTCCTTTTTGATATTATGGGTCCAATGAATACATAACAATATCAAAAACAGGAATAATAGATATGTTCAAACTGATTATTATAGGAAACAGTCAAAATTACTATGACTAATGGTATCTTACATGCTCGACACAAAGATTTGATATTTTGTGTGTTTGAAATTTTTTAGCTGAGAAATTTGGATCTGTAAAGTTTGTTTTCGTTACTTTTAGGTGAATTTTGATGAATGCAGATGGACCTCACCGTACAAAAAAGTTTAAGCAACTCCCTGGGCCCCATACACCCCTGATCACAGCAAACCCCGTATGAAGTAAGAATATTCAATTTCAGATACGTTTTCAGTCCCGGTGTTACCTGAAACCGAATTCTTAGGGATTACACTTATTTTTTTCTAAAGAAACAAAGGTCGATGTTGAGTACTCCAGTTTCTAAATGTTCTGGAAATTTCTAAAAGTTTCTTAATTATGATGTCATGAATGATGTTATAAAATGTTCCTGACCTTTTTTCTCATGTCAAGAGATTCGCTTCCGTTCTGACGCTGTATTTAGATGTGGGAAGTATATTTTATCCCTTGTGTCTTAAGTTTTAGGCCAACGGGGCAATCATGTTCTTGGATTTTATTGTCCTCAGCTTTATCACGGTTTAATAGTTTCTTATTTCTTCGAGTACTGGAGTTTCTGAAATCTTTCTGACTATCCAGTACTCGTTTCTTATAACCAGTTTCTTATAAAAAGAAATGAGTGTATGCCTCTTGGATGGTTGGCAAACCAATGTATTGGGTATACAGTCAATACTTTATGGCAGGGCCAGCATATTAAGGTCTTAGACAGTGACACTAACGCGTAAGCCTCATCGCAAAAGAAATGGAAACGAATAAAAATTAACAATATTCACCTCATTACCGGGACACCTGAACATAATACAGGAAAGGGTAGGGCTAAAAGACTTCGGGGAGGGGGGCTCGATATGTTAAACTCATAAGCAGGTTAATTGCATAATGCTTTTTTTATTTTAGCATAATATTACCCTGGGCTAATTGTGGCCAAAACATAAAACGTTGAACTATTCATTGAACCTGGATTTGTTTCTCCTGCTGTGTAGCAAGAAGTTTTCACTGAAATAATATGAGAACCTAATTTTGTTTGCAAAAAAATGGAAAAGCAATAAAAGTTTGAGCAGTACAAATATATGTCATGTGAAACAGTCCTTCCAAAGTTGGCTGGCAAAAATAAAACTAAACTGTAACACATAGAGCAGGTAAAATGATGGTTTGAAAATAAACAAGGTCCAAATATTGTCTTAAATTGATACTACATACCTTCATAATATTATGTGTCATCATCAAGTGCCTCGGATCTGATTGCGTAGGATATTTCTACTGGGATAAGTACACCAGTCTTCGATAAAAAATGTTTTGGAAGCCATGTTGTTTTTCAAATCGAAAAGTTTAGACGGCACGTGCGTTGCAGGGCATGATGGGAAGGCAAGTCTCCTTCGTAGGAGAGAAACATTAGTATTGAAACAAATCGAGTAAAGATGTAGTGATTTGAGCTTCATTGTCTGTGCATATCGCAGCTTATTGCGATCTAATCAGAGATTAATTCATATATGTAGAGGTGGGGAGGAACTATTCCTCAAACCCTCTTAATAAACAAACACCAAAAAGAGGGGCCTAACAAAGACTTTTGTTGAGAAATTAGATGCATATTTTCTAGGATTTTGTGCTAAGGAGGCACAGAGAGGCCCCTTGTTAATGCCAATTTCTACTCTTGCAATTGTTTTCCAACATTTTACAATAGGATTACACTGGGTACTCTGATAATTTCGACAGCACTACACCCCTGGATTTTATGCACCAACATTGGAGAGACATTCAGATAGGGATGAAGAAAAAACAGTACACAAAAAGAACCTACAAATTCTTATGGTTAAAGTACATGTCGGAATTCTTTATTAAGAAAGACATTGCCACAACCTTTACATTAAAGAACTATGCAAGCTCTCCTTGACTAGCGTCCATGAATAGCTATGTAATCAATTTGCTATCTTTTAGAAAGAGTCCATTGTGGAATGCCGTTAGTGATGACTCGAAATTGAAAACGCCCATCATAAAGTTTAAAAAGAAAATACAATAATTGGATACCAAAAATTGCTACTTTTGCATTTGGATTTGTTACATGTTGGACAAGTTTCTTAAACTCATTCAGCTGGTTCACAAATTCTTTTATCGCTCAAAACAACCTTAAATTGCGTTCCCAATACTACTTGGGTGTTTCGAATCAATGTCTTGCTTATAATTTGAAAAAAGAACCTAGTCATTATTCAAAAAACCTGTGGCCCCAGACCTCCAAAACTTCAAAAATTTCCAATTTTCCTAAGTATTTTTTGGTCAAAACAAACAATGCCTTAATTTACCTTCGCAACATCATTTAAAGTGGAATGAATCATTTATCATTTGAATGAATTTCTAGCTCACATTCTAAAGAAAGGTCCTAGTCATTTTTAAGAAATCCATGTCCCCAGACCTGCAAGAAAGTTTAAAAATTGTCAGTTTTCACAATTCATATTTTCGCTCGAAACAACTTAAAATGCCTTTTAGTGAGGATAAATAGTCACTTATATAAAATCCCGTATATTCATACATTTTATATCTTTTTAGATGCTCTTTCGGCAAAAGAATCCCCCGTCAATTTTCTCATCAGAAAAATGCAATTTTGCCAACCCTATATCCTCACTTTTTTATCAAAAACTTGTAGGCTCGTTAAAAGGGTGTAGATGAAATCTTATATGAGAATTTAATAGAAAAAACCAATAAAATCCCGTATATTCTTTCATTTTATGTCTTTTTGGATGCATCTTTGGCAGAAAAACCTCACATCGGAATGAGGCAACTTTATTAGTAAGGCTATAGCCTCACTTTTACCAAACATTTGAAGTCACGTTGAAAGGATCAGGATGGATCCTATAGTGGGGATAAAATGCCTTTTTAGATACTCCTTGGGCAGAAAATATCCAAATAAAAAAAGGCCAATTCGTCAAACCTATAGCCATATTTTCAAAAGGGGCAAATGCAGCCATTTGTACTGTGAAGCCAAAAAAGTACATAAATCTTCAGTCTGGTCAGAGCATTGAACACAAGACGAACAATGAATGAACTTAAAGTATTTCAAATATATCCATCCACAATCGTGGCCAAAACTCATTGGTACTGGATTAAAAATTTGGCATGTTATAAGCTGTTGCCCAGAAAAAAGGGACATATCAATTTCTCCTCTGCCCTTATATCAATGTTGGTGTGGCGAGAGAGCTAAATGTCTAAGCATTGAATTTGAGCTCATACAGTCCCTTCAAAAGTGATATATGGGGGGGGGGGGAGCATGTTGAATAAGAAAGGGTTTGAATCAGTAATACAGTTTCGCGATTGCAGTCTTGATGATCAGCTGTATTGAAAAACAGCAGATTGCTAAGAAAACACGGTATGATAAATTAACTATAGATAAATTGATTTCTGAAAAAAAACAACTGTTGCTTGTAAGAAATCTGTTTATACTACGGTCCCCTTGTTTATTAACAAGGTTCGAAAGTATCCATGACACTACCGTGTACGGGGGTCTGGCTTTAGGCACAAGTATGTTTGATTTGCGGCAAATGAATTGATTCCAAAGTTGCCGGGAAACAAACAACCAGCTGACGACTTAAACCGACATTTGATGGCATCTGGCCAAGATCAGCTTGTCAATGATTTAAACCTTTGGAAGACTTCAAGGATATGCGACTCTAAATCAGTGGTGAAAAGCAAACTGGCCAATGTGTCTTCATACTTTTGGATCTCAGAATGGTACTGAAAGGGAAGATAGCAGAATAACTGAAAAAGAAGAGAGAAGTTCTAACGGAAAGGAAGATAGCAGAATTAAAGAAAGGAAGATACCTTAATAACTGGAAAGAAAGAAAGAAGTTCTAATTGAAAGGAAGATTGCAGAGATACTTAAAAAAAAGTGCAGTATAAATGGAAATCTGAATAGTGGCATTTATGGAAAAGAAGATAGCAATTGTCATGGAAAGGAAGATATCGGAATTAATGGAAAGGAACATAATTACTTTGAAGGAGGATGCTAAGAAGTATTTTCTGAAATTGCAGCTCGGTAAAAAGGTTACAGCATGTTGTAAGACGAGAAAATGTATTTGGACAATGTAGAAAGCAACATATGAAGAAAGACTTGAAAATTGAGGAATTAAAATAAATGTCTCTGGTAAAGAGGCCTTTTAAGTATGCAAACGAACGTATTTTGGATGCATTACTTACAGTTAAAAAGATCTCCTGGAGCCTCTGCAAGGTAAATCTGAACCACGAGTTGAGCTTGCTTTTCTGCTGTTGCTCACATTGTACTGCATGCTCAGTTAGAACAAGGATGAACCGCTGCAGGAGACAAAAATTAATGACGTCATACAGTGATAAAAAGCACGCAGTTTTTATATGAATTACAGATCGAAAAGCGTGTAATCAGGGTATTCATTAATTTTTTAAGTAGAAAATTGACAATTAAAAGCAGGCATCTATAAGTTGACTGAAGTTTGTGCAGTCTTACTAAAGTGAGGGTGAAAGTAAGCGGCGAAGGTTTTGGGAGCAAGCCGTGGACCTTCTAATGAAATCCCTGTGTAATACAGATAAAAATAAGCCGAGTAAGTCTGCCACTAGACGGAGAATGTCGTTTTGCTACGGCATGAGAAGAAGAATGCGTCTTTTCTTTACACATTAAATTGACAGCTGACAGTAACTTCTATAATTTGTGGGTTTTTGTAGCATTTTGGCCTTAATTCACCATTACACCTAACGTTTTATCAAGGCTCTTTCGCCATTCAGCTAAACGCGTATTTTTCAAACCGCCATGGTCACAACAGCGGGAGACTTAAAGCCACAGGGAAACAAGTTTGGTATTGGGGCAGTCAAAATAAAGAAAGAAACAACACAAATAAGTCAACTAATTTATCATGGATTTTTACAAACAATTCGATGTTCCCCGAGGAAATAATTTCAAAAGTTTCAAAAATAAGCAGTTGGAATATGAAGTCTCTATGAACAAACCAACTAACCATGTCTTTGCAATCGCCCAATTTAAAATTTTCACGAGGAAGATAGGCATACCTGGAAAAGTATCAAGAAAAGCTCTTTCTGGTCTCGTTCTGCATTTTCCAGCCTCTCTGACAGCTCATCCGTCTCATACTCTTTTTGCTCAATCTCAGCATTCATGTCCTCCTTCGCAGAATCCTCTCCGCTGTCACTGCTCGAATCTCCCTATAACGATAATGGTTAAAAATGTTCTATCAAGATCTTGAGGGGAGGGATGTGGATCAATACATGGAAGTTTTCGATGAAAATCAACAACTGAAGACAAGAAAAATTATTTTAACAAGTCTACCAAGAATTCTCCAAGAACCCATAAACCTATAATCTACCTCACTTTCTCTCTTCCCCTAGCAACACAAGCTCTTCTCACCGTATCGTAAACTATTACAGCTTTTTCTTCTTCTACGAACGGTTAACACAAAAAAAGTGCTCAATGGCTTACCTGCTTTTTGGCTTTCTCTATTAGTCTGTTCATTTTTTCTTTTGTATCTTTAAACTCTTTAAGAACCTAGCAAAAAACTCCAACCTTTTACAACAAAAAATGTTCCCTGATGTCCATAATATCTTTGGAATAATTTCTATTCTGAAAATGATGAATAGTGAATTTTGATTATGATGTTTCAAAACTGCTCCGATTTCCTATTCATCAAATTCTGAGAGTTCATTTGTGAAAACATTCAACAACTGTTTGAGGTTCTGTGCCAAACAATTTTAAAAAAGTTTATGCTTTCTTCACCTGCTTCTAATGAAAATGGGTTGGATTTTGATTTTTATTGAAGGGTCGAATTAAATTTTACATCGTTGTCCCATAGTTACTAAAATACTTTTGAGAAAGTTCGTTCTCACAAAGACCAAACTTTTTCTCTTGGCTTTTTACCCTCTAAGTTCCAATTTACGGTCTTTTCCAAAGAAACTCCAGCCCTCTTCTCAACATCCTAAAATACCCTTTATTGCAAATTTACTCGTAAGGATTCTTCAAATGATCTTCAATCTGATATAGATAATATAATCAGACATTACAGAATTCGATAAACGAAGCATTGCGTGTTTGGTTTGTAGAACAGAATGGTTCGAAGTTACCATTGAACTTGTCCTGATCTATACATCAAAAGGGTGAGCCGGTAAATGCTGACCGGTAAAGAGTAATTTTAAAAAACGAAATTTTTTACGACATAATGAGCAAAGATAATACAAAATCATATTATATTGAGATTCTTAAATTTTTGTTAATCGCTTTACTTTGTTTTTATGTTTGATCATCTTCTTGAGTGTACTGTGGAGCATTACCCAGATATAGCATCTGCAGAAAGAGAGAAATTTATCCTGTTAACTGTTGTCATATTCTTGCTTATTGTTCGAAAAGGACATTAATCAATAGAACTAAACAATCCTAATGCTTAAAGTAAACAAAGACATATCTCAAGAAATGTTGAATGTAAAAAATGTTCTTTATTCCAACTTGTAAAAATACCTATCAGAAAAACAGTCGACTCCCCTCTCACTAGGACTCATCCCCCCCCCCCCCCCCCCCCATCATCTGGTCTTATAGCATATATTGTGTCCTATAACTCCAGAGTAATCCTGATACTAGAGAGAGAAAGGCGACTCGAAGAATAACGTGCGATTCGTGCCTGAGGTTAGCGTATGACTGATCTTAACACAAAGAAACTATACGACTTATACACATATGATTACGAGGTTAAACTATTACGAGGTTACAGTTACGTTAAAGGTAATGTGCCCATTTAAAAGGACTGCGTGTACCCAACTTGTCAAGCCACCCATCAAAAGAACGGATTGCGATTGGTTAGTGTTCTTGCAATGCAAAACTGCTCACATGAAAAGCTGACCTCGCAGCAGGTTAGATAATCAGAACGACCGTAATGACTGGGGCAATGACATGAAAAATCACATGTTTCTAAAAACCTCCGCAGAGTCGCTTGCTTTAGCTGGACACATTACCTTTAAGCCTACTACACTGGGCTACACTGGCTAGAGGCCTGAAATATGCAAGATTGATTTCTGATAATCCTTAAACCCGAACTAGTGTAATGAACTGAATTTGGCGACTGAGGTAATTTGCAAAGCCCAATTGAAAATCTGAGAATGATTATCACATACCTGGTGAAATCAGCATTCATCTCTTTCGAGAATATCCAGTTGACAACTGTGCTACAGTTTATAATTTGCAGGCGAATCAACTTGTCAATGACTATTGTTAACATCTGAAATGAAAGTTGAAGTTTTAAAATAACTGACAATGTTCGTACGAGTCATCGATCTGATAAAAATGGCGCCAAAGGTAATAGGTGTGTAGTTTGATTGATGCATTTAAATAATAGATTGATGCTAAACGATATGACACTTTTCTTCAAACAAAACTCGGCTATTTGAAGAACTATCGGCTCTTTTGAATTATCCAACCAACATTTGCACAAGGCAGACAGTTTCCCTCACATTGGATGGAGAGAGGCTTTCTGCATAAACGGAAGCTAAATGTATGCTCCTACCTACGATATACACTCCATTTGATCCTCTTTAAGCTCAAAATCTTATCCTGACTTAGTAACAATGTGAAACAAACGAAGTTAAGCAAAGTCTCTAAAAGATCTGGTTATTTGTGGCAATGACGTCATCCCAACCCACTTTCTATACTTTCTTTTAAAAAACGCAACAAGCAAGGTTTATAACAAGCAAATATCGAGCACCTCACGAGCAGCTCACAGTGCATACGCCTTGAAACTGTGTAGTATTGAAAGCATTCGATAAACATAGATCATTTATTAAGAGAAGTCAATACAGACCAAAAAGCTTAGGGTGAAAATCGAGCAGTTACCTGTGGATTCCTTAGCCAGAACTCTCTTATGGCAAAAAGACACTGCAACTGTCCATTTGGAGATGTGATCAAAGATTTGAAGATTGAGTTAAACCTGAAAATAAACAAAGAGATGTTTTACAGAAACACTGCCAAACGGAAGCATCAATAGTGAAGCATTAACAGTAGAAGCCAAGATTTGCTAGAACGAATAATGGTTTGGTCAAAACGTATTTAAAAATTCTCTTTCAAAGCACTGTTGCAAGAGGATTGCAGGGAAAACCTGAAGATGTTTTGTTCTTTTACACTTATTTAAAAACAAACGATACTCCACGAGCAGACTGCTACTGAGCCCCGATTATTTTAATATATCTACACCACAAGTGATTTCTTCTCCTCGTTAACAATATGTCCAAGTTAATAAATACAACCATAGGCCTTGAAAGACTACAATCCCGGACAAAAATGTTGAGATAAAATGTAATTTTTGTGATTTTCTACTTTACCTTACCCCTGTAAATTCGAATCCCCATTTCCCCCTAATCAATGTTGGATTTGTAAATTCTATCATTCCTCCTTCAAAAACATGCGTTCAACATTGAATTGGGGGTGGGGGAAGTTATTTTTTAAAGGAAAACGAAAATATAAGCTTTCCTTGAAAAGTCTTACATGGATACATGGCTCGATAGCTTGCCCAAAGTTCTTTCCATGTGTCCATCAGCCTAAAATTGTTTAATTCTCATTGCTGTTCTATAAAATATTGCGGTTGACCATTCATTGTTATTTAGCCAAATTAACTTGGATATTGTATATTTAGTATAATTATGTTAACCGGTATATTGTAATTAATCAATTTTATGTTGAAAAAATATTTTGAGTTTGAGTTTTAACCATTTTTGTCCGGGATTGTAGCTGTTTCCTTTTGAACCGTGTTAGTTGGATTGAGAAAACTTACCATAAAATAGACGGCGGCATGGAATTTTCTCTCTTTATTGGCAGGGAAATCTCCAAGATTCAGTATTGAGGATTAGAATCTAAAATACTTGCTGAATACTCACTTGGACAAAGCACTGTATGTGTGACTGATTGACTTGACACCCGCACGCAGAATTGTTAGGGTGGAGATTTCAACTCGAAGCGGAGCAAACGTGCCATCGTCAAGCTGGTTCCCTATAAGATAGAAATTCTCTGTGAAAAACTTCTCAACCCTACTTTATAAAAACAGCAGTTGTTTTAGGGGCTATTCAGTAATGGGAAACATGTGAAAACATCTGGAAGGGTGTTTTCAAGTTTTTAAAGAGTTTTGGGAGATGGGGTGAACGGGTTGAACTAGCCCCCCAGCAGAAAACACATCAAAGTTATTGCCAAGGAAAGACATCGATTTAAAGCTAAAATCAAAACAAGACAACATTGCAATAATACTCTAGTGCTATTGTTAACTGTATAATTATCTAAAGGTTATTTTCAGTTAACAAACATGACGCAACAACACTGTGCTAACCAATGGTGTATCCCCATCCCATCCTTGACATAATCTTGCGCCTTGCCTTGTCCAGGGTAGGGCTGACCCGTTGTACAGCTAATTAGTACTGTTTCTATATCCTATAGCTTCACACAGTGGCGGATTTAAGGGGGGGCAACTAGGGGCAGTTGCCCCTCCTTCGACGAGTTGAAACAAGTCTGGCGCCCCTTTTTTGGAAAGTGTGCGCTTCTTTTGAAGAATGAGAATCAGGTGAAAACGTTTCTGAGACCGATAGGCTAATTTGCTTCAAGGGTTACCTCAAAGTTATGTTGTTTATTCCGAAAATGGATCTGAAATTGTTGCATACAGCGTACTCTCGTCATCAATTTTTGAAAATGTTTCAGCGCCCCCAATACCAACTGCCCCTCCTTCAAGTGTGCTCTGGATCGGCCCCTGGCTTCACAAAGAACGAATATCCTGTCATTGTTTCGATATCGGGCAAAACCAAAGCACAAACATACCTTCATCATTGGTCAGCATGTAAAAAGACTTTTCTGTATCCGATATTTCGTTGATAATGTTGATTAATCCTTCATTGTTGGTTTTCGATTTGATCGCATTGATGAGCGATCTGACAGTCGAATGTCCAGGCTCATCAGCTATAAAAATATGCAACAACGAATGCCATTTAAAATTCATCCTAACCTACTCCAAACTCGTGCATTTTTGATAAACTTAGTATCAAGGCTGGTTTTCATAAAACTTAATTCGACGCATTCATCTCAATTCAGGGTCCACTATTATCATGACATTTGAAAAACGAAAATCGTGTTTCATCTTAATTCAACGTAATTCAACAGATTTTGTCGGGAGAAACAAATTTTTTGATTTCTTCCAATGAATTACGTTCTAGTAGGATTGTTTCAGATAGGTGGCTTTCATAAGATAGATGGCATATAATTGATCATGGACTCTGAATTGCGATGAAATACGTCGAAATGCATTAATGAAGACCAGCCTTAAAGAGGAAGAAACATAACCAGTCTAGCAAACCGTTTATCAGAAGTAAGAATCAAAACTTGTATTTTATAGAGAAATATCTTGATAATAAAGTACGACTGAAAAATAATTTGGAAAAGCACGCACTAGCGCCTATCACAAAATTGTACTAATATTTGAATTTTTCTCATCTACTGGAAGTAAGTATTTATAAAAGGAAGGACGTTTAAAAGGAAGCAAGTCTAAAAGGAAGTTGGTTTAAAAGGAAGTAAGTTTAGAAGAAAGTAAGTCTAAAAGGAAGAAAGTTCAAAAGAAACTAACTTTAAACGGAAGCAAGTTTAAAACGAAGTAAGTTTAGAAGAAAGTAAGTCTAAAAGGAAGTTAGTTCAAAAGAAATTAAGTTTAAACGGAAGCAAGTTTAAAACGAAGTAAGTTTAGAAGGAAGTAAGTTTAGAAGGAAGTACGTTTAGAAGAAAGTAAGTCTAAAAGGAAGAAAGTTCAAAAGAAATTAAGTTTAAACGGAAGCAAGTTTAAAACGAAGTAAGTTTAGAAGAAAGTAAGTCTAAAAGGAAGTTAGTTCAAAAGAAATTAAGTTTAAACGGAAGCAAGTTTAAAACGAAGTAAGTTTAGAAGGAAGTAAGTTTAGAAGGAAGTACGTTTAAAAGGAAGTAAGTTTAAAAGGAAGTAAGTTTAAAAGGAAGTAAGTTTAAAAGGAAGTAAGTTTAAAAGGAAGTAAGTTTAAAAGGAAGTAAGTTTAAAAGGAAGTAAGTTTAAAAGGAAGTAAGTTTAAAAGGAAGTAAGTTTAAAAGGAAGTAAGTTTAAAAGGAAGTAAGTTTAAAAGGAAGTAAGTTTAAAAGGAAGTAAGTTTAAAAGGAAGTAAGTTTAAAAGGAAGTAAGTTTAAAAGGAAGTAAGTTTAAAAGGAAGTAAGTTTAAAAGGAAGTAAGTTTAAAAGGAAGTACGTTTAAAAGGAAGTAAGTTTAAAAGGAAGTAAGTTTAAAAGGAAGTAAGTTTAGAAGGAAGTAAATTTAAAAGGAAGTACGTTTAAAAGGAAGTAAGTTTAAAAAGTAAGTTTAAAAAACAAAGTAGAGGTAACTTACTGCTCTCCGGATCTTCATATCTAAAATTTCCTTGCGGATTTAAAGGCATCAGTGAATACAAGCTTTCTGGAATCTTTTCGATGACATATTGGCGATAATACATTCTAAAGGGGGAAACACATTTAATTAAAACTGATCATTTTAATCTCAAAAGGAATCAGTTAATTGCGAGAGAAAATGATGAGGAATCAGTTAATCTCAAAAAAAATGACGACGAATCAGTTAATCTCAAGAGAAAATGACGAGGAATCAGTTAATCGCGAGAGAAAATGACGAGGAATCAGTTAATCGCGAGAGAAAATGATAAGGAATCAGTTAATCTCAAGAGAAAATTGACGATGAATCAGTTAATCTCAAGAGAAAATGACGAGGAATCAGTTAATCGCGAGAGAAAATGATGAGGAATCAGTTAATCTCAAGAGAAAATTGACGAGGAATCGGGATATCGATATGGATATTCATTTGCAGGTGTTGATCGAAAAGTGTGGGACAGAATGAATGCCTAACCTTGTGCAGCGTTCGAGAACCTCGACAATAAATCTGACTTTAGTTGATTGCCTGTCAGCCTGGGCGAATTCACTCCTGGAATACAAGGGAATATGATGCTAATAGATGGAAGGATGGGCAGAATAAAAACATTATAGAACGGTGGGACATTAATCTACTCTGTGTCTTCGTGTGAGATTGCCACACGAAACATGTTCAGTGACACTGGAAATCATTCGCACCATTTGTCTCTGAAATAATCTGATTTAAAAAAAAGCATCAGTGAAGGAATGATACAATCAGAGACGAAACGATCTTAGTGAAAAAAAGCTAAACATAAGCAAAGGACCTTACAAAGATCTTTTCTCTAGCCCATGAGTAACTTACGAACTACTTCAGAACACTACGAACACGAAACCAGGAGAAGCAAAATCTCATCGATCATTAGCTACCTATATAGTTATTCAAATATTGATTACTGTTTACCGGTCTGTCATGAAGTGCTCGATGCACGAAGAGAGTTGTACGCCGTTGATGCATAGAACTGGGCAGTTCTATGCTGCTACTCCAAGTTGCCTGATGATCGCATTAGGCGTGAAAAAACGGAGTTGCAACTTACAACCGTCCTGTTCTATACAAAAAAAGCGTACAAGCAAATATCAATTGATTAGCAGCTTTCCATTGGCCCAAATTTAGCCGTGAAAATAACATGGTGAAGCTGGCCTTGATATTTTTTTAGTTCGGAACAACTAGTGGTGTAAAAAAATACAAAATAGCAGTGTTTTAAAAATAAATGTAGAAATAAGTAGTGTTTGCGATCGTACACCAACTTTATGCTTCTGGAGCAAACTTATCAAAAACTTAAATTTATCTTAAAATATTATGTTGATCTTATCTGGCTGTAGCTTGTTGTGCTGGATTTCGCATAGTTGAGATAACCATAAATGAAGATTAACTGTCTCATAACCGATGAAATAAGCACGAGATACAAAAAGAATACTTTCTAACTGCTCGTTATAACATACAATCTCTGCCAAAAGTCTTGGGATACTAACGTCAACTTTCAAAGGCAAATTCAGCCCCCCCCCCCACCCCTCGTAGAAACAATGTTGATTTACTGTAGAAAATAGAATGGGGTTATTGAGTACGCTGTTTCTTGTGGATTGTATTATATTTTTCTATACTTTCAACATTATTCTGGGGGAAAAGGGGGACGGAAGTAGTGGTATTCGGGGAAAAAAATGAAAAATAGAAAATCAGAGCGCAAAATGTTGGGTGTTCCAAGCAATTTTGGCGGTGATTGTAGCAATCCTAACCAGATAAAAGACTTTGTCTACAAAAACCACATATTCGTTTACAAACTTTGCATCAAATGTCACCGCTTTGAGAAGGGTTTGAATAAATTATCAAAAATATTTTACCAGTCGTCCCAAGACCATTTGCATTGGAAGTTGCCAAGATGGTATGTGAACCAGTCGACAAATCTGAAATGGATCAATCAATACTGGATTATGGATTATTTTTATGTATTCCTCAAACATAAAAAAATTACATTTTCTAGCATATATGATACATAGATATACTAGCTTGCGTGTTGTACAATATAAAGTGACAATGTACTTTAAAATAAGGTGAAATAGTACAAGGAAAATAAGAGCGAAATTTAAAAACAAAGTTTCGACCGTAGCATGTTATCATACATGATATAGTTTACAATAACTACGGGATTTGTTCCTAATGTTGAGCCCCGAACAAAGTGTGGAATATAACAAAGCTTAGCCCTCGGTCGTGGTTTAAGAGATCCCACAAAGAGATCAAATTTGTAGGCTACACTACTTCTTATATTCTGTTGTAGAAAATGCAAAATTGTTAGCTAACGTTTACGTTTTTTGAAAACCTGACACATTTTAGTGGCCAAAACTGCTCTAACACCTCTTACGATATCAAGGGGTGCGCGTAGTGGTAAAAAATTTAAAGGCACTTTGTCCCGACGAAATTTCGATGGCCATTTGAATTTCCCATTGGCTGGACTACACAATAGACCTATTGTTACCCATCCAATCGGCAACGTAAGGCTAATTCTCTATTTTTCTAGATCGTAAACGCGCTGTAAAGCCTATTGTTAAATCTAAAAGGTTGACTGACTAGACACAGTGCCGTTAACCTTATACACATTAAACTGACTTACCGATCAATGCACGTGACATTCATTGAATCGAGTCGGTCAAACAAGAGCTCTACAGCATGTGCTACCTATCAGGTTGGTTAAAGGAAAAGAAGAAAACAAACACGTGGAATTAGGTGGACTACTGATAGATCCCTCCACTGCTAATACCTTAAGATGCTATTAAAGATTAGCTTCTCAATCGATGGATAATCGAATGCACCTCTGTTTTTGAGGCCTAAGGCACTGTTTACACGAGCCCGGGTTGGCTGCCACCCACCTTAGAGGGTCAGCCAGTCTATAATCAAATCTCTTCAAACGTTTACATGATAATAGCAGTCAACCTGGGTCAACCCGTCTTGCCGGGTAACCCTTGTCCAGGGTAGGGCTGGCCCGCTGAGATGCTTTAAAATATTAGCTTCTCAACGGTTGACCAATAAAATGCGTAAATTTTTTTACAGGAGCATGTTGACCTGAACCAGAATGAAATCTAGCCAGGGCTCGTGTAAATGGGGCCTAATTTTTGGTCAACACTTTGGAATTCAGCATGCTACCAAAAGAAAAAATTCTATCACGGCTAACCCCTTGAGATGCTGTAAAAGATAAGATGCTCAACCGATGGCCAATCAAATGCATCTCACTTTTTGATGATTAACACAGTTTAGAGTTCGAGAGTAAATGTAGGCTAAAATAAAGGAAATGTCGTATAAGAAACAATGAAGAAAAAATCCAGAAATCATCTTAAAAAACTAAGCAAGGATACAACTCCTGGAAAAGAATTTGGTTGTAGCTTGCATAATTCAATGGTGAGCGAGCCATAGAACAATGGAATATGCTGCGGCTGTGGAAGGCGGAGGAGATTGCCAAGAATAACCTAGAAAAAGAACCAAAAGATTGCTAAGATACACAATATAAGAGATAAGGATATCAAAGCTTGAAAAATGGTTTATAGAAACATAAGAAAACTGGTATCTGTATTCCAGTTCATAGCAAGGAACGATCCTTCCCAAAATTGCTATAGCACCTAGACAAGATCTCTACAATTTTGAAGTTCCCTCCCCTCCACCACCCCCACCCCCATATTACAATATGAGTTAACATAGAAACTTCTTGGGGTTCAGTGACAATTTAGCCAGGATTGGAAACATACACACTTCTTATGAAGGAATGATCATTTGGTGACGTCATTAATGACTTGGAGAGCTAGTTAAACCCTGGAGTTGTCAATCATTGAAGGTGTATACTGTTGTGCTTCTACTAGGCTTGGCAAGGATTGTGGATACAGAAAGATAAGTCGATGCAACCCGTTGGAGCAACTGGTTACATGTTGGTTACAACATCGCCATATATATTGATCGTGAACCATTTCATACAGCCTTACCATACAGTCATGAACCATTATTAGGCCTTAACAGAAACACTCCACAGAAAAACAAACTCACTTCCACAATGATGTGTTCAAGAGGCACTTTCCCTTTCATGTAATAACTCAGTAACTGGTTTGCACTGCAATAAAAAAAACATTCTTCTTACGAACTACATTATACATCATCTATCTTCTTATGTATTATCGTCGTTCGGAATTCGTATAAAGAAAGGTAAATTCGGAAAGTGTACCGATTCAAAGCTTAGCTCAATCAAATAAGAATTGTGACTACGAGTCAAGATAACCCAAGGCAAGCAACCAATGTCGCCAAAATTGAAATTGGATGAGATTAATTCACATGGGACTCTTGTGCTCAAAGAACAAGCTGGCACCCTGTTTGTATCATGGGCTTTTGCAGCAGGATTTACATAGCTATAAGCCAATATTTTTAGTAATTGAGACACCTATAGATATCTAATGAGTCTTGTGCAAGGCATCTATCATTCTTAAAGAACAGTACCTCAGATTTTAAGAAAACTCTATATTTATTGATTGGCGTATAAGGAGAGTACATCAAGCATATCATGATTATAAAAATATGAAAAATACTGTAATTAAAAATCAGGAAAAAAAGTGTACATGGACACTGTGACTTCTCGAAGCAGGAAATCTGAAACATTACTAGCTGAAATAATTGATGAATTACTTGAAACATTTAGAAAACAGGTTAAAATTTATTATGACAAAATGTTTTGACTAAATTGACTGTTATCAAAAGCTCAAGAAAAATCACTGATCAATGAAAATTAACTCAACAAATTTCATGCTGGGACCTCTCGATGGTAAACTGAACTTCCATTGGCTGTAGCAACCCAACGAAACAGAGCACCGATTCTTTCAAGGATAAACAGTGATATTTGCATATGAACCTTTGGCATATGAAAATTTCTCACATTTTGGTCTTTAATAGACTCAGTTGTTTGTCGGACGAAAAGAACTTTAATGTGATGTATAAACCTTTCGCTCATGCCAGATTACTTTTTGATTAAAAAATTAATGAAACAACTTAGAAATTTCACGAAACCGCATTTCAATTAACCCGTGTGGATACTGTAAAGGGCAATTCTTTAATTCTATTGTACCAATATGAAATTGTTTATTTTTCACCGGCTAAAACAGTGCAACAAACAAATTCAGATATACATTTAAGCTCAGGAAGTCCATGAAACTGTGCATATAAAGTCTTCAAGGGTATAAAAACAAGCATTTACCATTCCTTCCTGTCCTTGTAATGAGCATCCATTACTCGAGAAATACTTTCTTCAACCAAATAACGCTCCACGGCATGCGACCCTGGTAGAGGCAGTTCCTGCAATCATAAGATTCATAAAATTGCCTCAAACCAATATCATCATCATCATCATCATCATCATCATATTTATTCACGAAAACCCTATCAGCTACTAGTTTTTAACCTAAACGAAAATGCTGATTATATTTCCATCTAGTGGCAAAGAAAGCAAAAATAGAGACTAGAACAGTATGGATTTGCTGGTCTTCCTAGAGATCCTGCTTCGGGAAGGATGCTAATTTTGTAGGAAATCCTTCAGTTTTCTTTTGAATGTAGTGATTGTGGGATTTGTTCTAATTCGCAATGAGATGTTACTCCAAGTCTTTACTCCAGAATAAAAAAATTCGTTTTGGTTGAAAGTTTGATACGGAATCTACTGGTCAAAACAAAACTGTAGGAACAATAAATAGAATTGCCTTACAAATTTCGACTAAAACAGTCTTGATAAAGGCACTAGATTCAGATCCACAGTTATCAAATCAGTGTGATATAGACCGATGTTTTTATGAATCGCTTTAATACAACCTCTTTAATAAAGGCACAAAACATTCAAGGTATTAAAAAGAACGAAAATGATGCATATCAAGACCAACTATTACTGGACAGTTCCATTTGTGTAGACAAAGCTTGTATTTAGTACACTTGAAGCCTAGAAGCAAAGTCGAAATGCTCCATTGGACGCAAATGCTACAATTTGCTCCAAAGGACCAAAGTGGTCTGATCAACGCATGCGCATAAGGCTGGTTGGAGCAAACGCGCGAACAAAGCGATTGTGGTCAGGCTAAAAATGCGCTTCCCTTCATTTCCTTATGGGAAGAACATAAAATTTTCATATTTCATGAAGTTTCTGAAATATTTTAGAAAGAATCAAAAATTTATTATCTAAGTATTTATTATTCTAAAGAAAGAAAAAAACGCATTGGCAACAATAAATCTACAACCCCTGCCAAAAATCACTGGAACACCCTGCTGTCAATGAACGAATTGGAAAACTAAAGTTTTAAGCCGAAAGATACAGTATTACACCCCAAATAATGTTGGTTGAAAACAGTGGCGGACACTTGGTCAAATATTGGGGGGGGGGGGCAAGCCTATTGTTTTAATAAGATGACGTCACATTTCCTATTGTTTTAGAACAAAAGACAATTGTTCTCTAAAGTATTGGGGAGGGCGATCGCCCCCCCCCCTCGCCCCCCCAAGTGTCCGCCACTGGTTGAAAAGCCTGTCACTTAAACCATCTGATAGAACGATACATTTAACGAATTCTATGTTTTGAAACTATTCAGGAATGTTTCCAGGGTAGGGTGATGCCAATGAAAGCATGGTAACTTTTAGAGTAGTGTACCAAGACGATACAGCCGATAGAACGATACAAGAAACTATGATACAGTTGGTCAAAAATAGAGGAAAAAATGAAAATGACTTACCTCGGGACAATCTGTGTAATCGAAAATTCGAAAGACCACTGATGGCAAAGGGTACGAAATTCTATCTGAATGTGGCGGAATTTTGAAAGGAGGTATTGGATGCTAAAAAAGAAATAGGATTGAAATAGAATAAGAAATAGATTGAAATATAACATGCTTGTTTGAAATAGAATTGAAATGCTAAGGAAGAGCTCAGATAGGGGGAAATTTACAGATCTTTAGAATGATCTGATTAAAAAATATTTGTCTACATTGCTGGTCAAACAATCGACCTCTTTATTATTATCGCTAGTAGTTCTTTTTAGGCCAATTAGGCTAATTTAGGCCAATTTACAAAGCATATACTATCAAAAAAATACACCATAAAACCCTAACCCATAAATAAAAGTTTTACAAATCCTACAGTTGCAATACTATCATTCCTACTAATGGAATCGCAAAAGTTTTTATCTCTTTAGACGAAGGAAGTATTTCGAAAGAGACAGGGGGCACTAGTGTGTTTTCTTTCGAAAGACAAACTGCATGAAGGAACCAAATGGAGAGTTGGGACTAAGGCAAGTCCAAATGTTCATAATAGGTCTCATGATAATAAAGGCATTTTGTCCCACAGTTCCACAAAGCACTTTGGTACATTTATATAGAAATCTCTTTGCTTCGAGGAAAACACAGGACTGTTTAAAAATACAGGAAACCTCTTAAATGAATAATTGGAGTGAGCAATAGTTAATCAGAATAAAACATTACCAGACGTGAACTTTCAAAAATTTCCAAACAATAAAATTTACTAACAGGACATCATGTTTGATAGTGTTTTAATGTTTGAAAATGATTAACGACTTACAGGCATGGCTTTGCACAAAACAGCGTGAAATTCAATGTACGGTCGGCGTATATGCTTTTCCTACCAGACAAAAAGATTTCATTTTATCTTCTAAAAGACTGTATCTATCAAAAATCTGATTACAATTTATAAAATGGGCAAAATTACTTTAGATAAAAGAACAAACAAGGCAAGCAATTGATAAGAAACGAAAAGGGACAAAAAGTGGTAACAAATTTGGCATTAATAACTAAAAGATAACAAAAAACCGAAACGACATGTAAATATAAAACAAATATTGCATCACATAGAAAATCTACAATTTATTTTAAGAATTACACTAATTTAAAGCTCAAAAATGGTAAGATAAATAAATTATCAAGAACAAAGCAATACGACGATGAGAATCCATTTACTCTGATGAAGCCCTGTATGCTGGGGCAAAATATTAGTAATCGTTTTATTTCATTTATTTTGAAAATTTATCTCATTACATTGGATTCTCGTCGTCGTATTGCTTTGTTCCTGTATATCTTTCGTGTTATGATTCATCGCAAGATTCACAGAATCTGGCGGACAGTCTATTTTGCGGTTCTTCCTTCTTACACAAGATCCATCATGTCGGAAAGTGGATTGAAAATGGAACCTACCTCCCATCCATCACTCTTCATCTTCTCGATCTGAGCCCATAAACAGTCGATGTACTGTGATACAAAAGAAATCCCATTTTAAAGTTACAAAAGGTACTATTAACAAGTCTAGTCTCTCACATAGTGCTCGATGCCGTATAAGCAGGGTTTTGAATGCTTTGGTGAATAACGCAAAAAGGCTGAAGGTTGCAACTAAAAGTTTCAAGCTCAATGCGATCACCAGGCAAACTATTTAGACGTTCTACCCCCTAATGGTACTGAAACAACCATATTAGTTTTTCAAAAAAATAAAGCTGTTTAATCAATGATTGGATAGAATGACCGGACAGCAAAGGCCTACTTGTAAGAATGATTGACAGGGCTTGTTCACACATTTGATTGGCATGTCATGACAATGAATATGTCAGTCATGGTCGTCACGACAAAGAAAAAAATTCAGCAAAGACATAAAGGCTGCAGACTGAGAAGGGATCAAATCGGTATCGCGGGGTATTCATTGAATGAGAAGAACTGCATTCAGAGTATGTAAGTCAAATGGTATGTTCTTGCCTCTTCTTGAGGATGAGGGTCATCAGTCGACCAGACACGGAGGGCCTTTGTGTGACGTTTGCTCCTCTTACTAAAATAACAAAAACATTAAAGACAACATCAAACATTATCTTGGTAGTAAAAAATATTAAAAATGGCTCAGAAAAACAAACTTTTAAGTCACATTAAAGCTGTTTACAAGTCATTTAATAGATTTTTCCACACAATAGGTGTTTAAATGGTTCAGGTTCCCAAGATAAATAAAAGGACCCTGCCGACATGTAGGTCTGATCATATTACTTATTTGTTCGATTCATATTAACCTCATTCTATTACTAGATGCACAGCCACGCCATTCTGATATATTCAATCCTTGTTTTGTTAGCCTGCTCGAGAAGAATCAACTTAACTGCGAGCAAGATGTATAATTAGAATTATATCTTAATTTGTAACTTTTCACTATAGAACTGTTTTTCTTTTAGATTACAAAATAGTACTAAGTGTATTCAGCTCGTTGCATTCCTTTACAATAATTTTAGACTCTTTTTATTCAATATATTATTTAAGAAATACAATTCTACACCTCATATTTATTAGGCAGTGTACAATTGGGGGTTTATTTTTCGAAAAGCAAAGTGAAACGTAAGGAAACTTTTCATTTTGAATTCCAATTAAAACTACAATTAAAAATTGGCGGCCTTCATTTCGAATAAAAAGTAACAAAATGGAACTTAAAATGACAGTTAGGTTAATCATTACAATGAGAACGCGTTAAAGTCCATTAAATCGGGATTCGGCCAAGGTTTATTTCTTTTACAGAATACATAATAAGTACAGCGTATTGCTATGTTCATGACTTTCGATAGAAGCCGGCGTTGGCGAGTTTCATTAAAATCCAGATCTTTGAGCACATTAGAGTGAGAATCATAGGAAGAAGCAGAAAGAATGCCAAGGGCTCCTATCGACACGTAAACAAAGTAAAATAATTTCAATTCTTTGAAGACCTTCAGCAGAGCTGTTTTTCAAGGGGCCGCCATAAACTATAAATGCTAAAGTTACAAGAATACAAAATCAAATTACTATTCACTATTTACGGAAAAAATACATTAAACTAAAAGCCTTTCACAATATAAAACCTGGTACAATACAGATAAATTAAAAGCATTTTACAAAAGACATTTAATTCCTTGATGTAAAGTCTTCTAGCAACTGGTGAAACAAAGCACAAATACAGAAAGCAAACCAATTGAATACAAAGATAAGGAAAATTCAACATTTATCAGTTTGCACTCGCAACAAAAACCAGAGTCAATAAACCATAAATCAGTCAAACTGAAATACCTTATGATCTCTTCCAAGGCTGACAGTAGCCTCTCTAGCTCCTTGCCTCGTTTCGACGCAAGTTCTTTACCGCACTGGAAAAGGAGATCGCCTTTCTTAACTAAAGATTGCTATCGATTGCGCTGATTAAAGTTCAATTATAGCTATAAACTGAAATACAAATGGGTACAAAAATAACAAAAAAACCAACAAAATATCTTAACACAGTCTTGAAAGGAAAGATGTAGCTACATTTTGCGAATCAAATGAGCCCCTTGTCTTTCTTTATAAAGCATAAAGATTGCCAGCCATTAAGGCATGAACGACCAAGATATTCAACGAAATATTGATAGGGTGCCTCATGGCTCAGTAGTTAGGGTCGCGGACAACAGATCCAATGGCTTTTGAATCGAGTCACTGGCATGACCATACTTTCCCTCAGAGGGAGTAGAGTCACCAGCTCTCTGTAACGCCAGGCGTAGAATCACGAGATGTGGTCACATCGAGAAAATGGACCAGGACACTGTTCGATAAGCATAGCTTCTCAGTGTCCTAAAAACTACATTCGTAAGCTTGGTAGTACGATAAAGATTTCCACCTACCCATGGCAAGCTTGAGAGCACAATGTAAACAAACCAATCAGATCGCACCTGAAAACCATAAACATTCAATTCTGATGGAAGTCATAAATCAGAAGCAAATAATTACAGATTTCGTTAAGTCAATACAGCAAAGGGCAATACGTTCTTTAAATTTAGAGACTGGACTGAAATTTAAAGAAAGATTATCAAAAACAAACATTGGTTATACTTATTAAGTTCGTGTCATTTAGCAAGAGAAATAAGATAACAAATGTAAGCCATTTGCCAACAACAAATCAATCAATTCACTTTAATCTGGCCCCAGTGAAGAAATGGCTGCAACTGCCATTAATTATCTGGTTTTGCATTTAACTTGAGATTAATCTGTTTGCTCCTTGACCAGGGGCGGCAGTTGGTCAAATACTGGGGGGTCAAGCCTATTGTTTTAATAAGATGACGTCACATTTCCAATTGTTTGAGAGCAAAATACCATTGTCCTCTAAAGTATTGGGGGTGGTCCACCACTGTCCTTAACTCAGCACTAGCAACATAAGTGCACACCAAGACATGAAATCCAACCCGACCATGTGACCGGGCGGACACAGGAAATTTTTCATGAATAAAGATCTGTAGGGTTTTTTTCAAAAATATACTCTTTTGCAAGAAGCGCTTGTCTTTCTTTCGTGTTCGAGTAAGGAAAAAAAACATGAAGACAAAAAAAATTTAGCTCCCATTCACACAGGAAATTTATGCATGATTTTTGTCTGGTTGCAAGAAGGAAAATTTTTTTTCATGCCCTGGTGTACCCCCTCCCCAACATGACCCCACAGCACCCCACCCAACAGCAACCCCCATCCCACCCCACACCAGCCCCTACAGTAGCTTAGGTCATGGATCAGAGCATTTGCTTGCTTTTATGATCTTAGCAGCATGGAAAATTTAGCCGCTTAATATCTCCTTTTGCCATTTGATTGAAGCAACATATTTTTGGGGCATTATATGAGGCATTCCATCTATTTGAAATTATGAAAAACAGATGTTGAAATGGGAGAAATTTTTATACTTTTAGTTAACTTTTACCTCAGTTTAGAATGCACATATGTAACTGGGTTCATACCTGTGGAATATTTGGTTGCCCAGCCATGTTTATGAAGTTTTCCAGGAAAGAAATCAAGGAAGTAGCAACAAGGAAGTTGCAGTTAAGCAAGTCAGATATGAACCGAACCTGTGAGGAGATACAATAACAAAATCAATATCAATGATATTGCCTTTTAAGACGGGATACCATACATATATGTATATCATAGAGAATACCATATTTACAAAGATAACCATTTCAGTAAAGAAAAAACAGTAGTCATCTTAATTGTATTATATAAGACTCCATAGCATATGATTTCTGAGAGGAGTTTCAATATACAGTTTCGAGGGGAAATTTGTTCAGGAAAAAATGTGTTCAGGGTCAGCTGGACTGCTTTTTTCATTTTCCATGTTACTTAACAACATTATAACATCTGTGTAACAGGGACAGCTTAGTTGTGCTGATGATGATAGATAAAATCTTTTCTGATAGAAGATAAAAGAGCATTCTGATAAAACTCTGGTCATGCATGCATAGTGGAAAACTTCAATACACACTCTTTTTTAAAAGAACAAGTATTATGAAGTTCAGACTGGCTGTTCTTAATTTTTCCGAAAATCTGAGTATGGATTGTCCTTGACTTGTTCTTAAATTTTGACCAACTTTGAGGCTTGTGTTCTTACAAAATTGTTACTTATAAAAAAGGAGTGAAACAGACAGAGTGTACCAACAGTCTGTTATTGACAGGTTGTGTTACTGGAAGGTGTTTGAAGTCAGGTTGTGTCTGCTATAAAAAAAGCTCTGTTATTAAGTGTGTCCATTCTTGGGGTATGTCCCTTATTGGGAAGTATCAGTCAATGGGGGGTTACCATTAATGGAGGCTCTACATAGAGAAACAACCCACCATCAAACGTGCCCTTTCAAACTGTTGAGCAGCCATCATGTCTTCAAGGTTCCTTATTGCCATTTCCAACAGCTATGCAATAAAAGAAATACAAAAATTATTTTAAAAACTGATTTTTATTCAAAATAATCAATGACTGGGGTGATAGAGAGCCATCAAGTATTTTCCAGATTCAACTGTAGTATCTATCCACTTGGCATCCTTACAACCAAAAAAAAGTTGAATCTCTTTTCCCTGTCAAATTATTTGTGTAGACTAAAGATATTGAAAAGTCATACAACAAAGCTTCCCAAGGGAGTAGTAAGTCTTGCAAAATACAAATCAAGTATACAAACTTTCTTTCTAGTTCATAATACCTCCAACATAAAGATGAAGTACAAAATATTTTAGTTACAAAACAATTGAAAATACCTCTCCTCCAAAATCAAAATTCTTCTCATTGAGCAGGCCAACAAGTGTTGAATATATAGTGATCTTTTCTGGTAAATTTGAAATGCTACAAAAACATCAGCAGAGAAGATTACTTTAAAGAGAGCTGGCATAAAGAACAAACGAACAAAAAATAAGGGAATATTTAAAATTCAAGACAAGTGAAAGCAAATGACTATGATTTTAGAAGAAATGTGTATGGAGCAGTATATACAGGATGTAATCATTGCAACTATAAAAAGTTTTTGGAGAACTTAAAAATAATGTTTGCAAACATTCTTTTGGAAAATTGATCGTGGAAAATTCTCTAGACCTTTACCCTAGTTAGTAATGTCATAACCTCACCCCATCTTTAGGCAATTTTGGCACTTCCACAGATACTTAACAAGTAGGCTAAAAATTGCAGCCTCACACACTAGAGGGCAAGAAGATATTTAAATGTATAGTTTTTCTGAGATTATATTAATTGCTTACCAGGTACTTAATATTCTAAGGATAAGATCCTTATAGTTTGGAATATCAGTCTCTAAGACAGCAGCAAGTCCATCCAAATTGCTTTTGAGTGAAGAAGTGCTCTGGAAATATAGATTTTAAACAAATGAAAATCAAAAACCAAATTAAAATGTTGTCAAGTTATCTTTAAAATTTTTAGCAAGTGATAGCTGATGCTATTGAAACAAATGGACCCAAACTTTCTTCAGTGTTTGAAGTAGTTTGCACTGAATCATATAGATTTACAAACACAAGTAGGAAGAAATGCAAGCACTTGAAATATCCCCATGGAACTTTTTTGCTGCTTATATCAGTACATGGACTCATATTTCCTAAAAAACATGTCATAATGTCTGTGAAAAGGCTAAACATTTCAGTTGAAGATCCATATAATATTAATTTTGCATCCTAAACTATTCTGACATTGTGCTATATCTTCAACAGGTACACTAGACATTCAAAGTGATAATATTTTCATTCCCAAATACCAACCAAGTTTCCTGACAGGTGAAATTTTTATATTTATAAGCATCTTTAAGTATGCATATCATAAGGCTCGGAATGTTACCAGGAATGTTCAGTGCAATATCTCTGGCTCTCTTAAATCATATGAAACTATGATATTATAATGCTTAAATCAAAACTTGAAACGATAAGCTATGTTCATTTCAAAAAAACTCTTGCTTGAAGGCATTGAGTCATGGTAAATATGCCTTCTTCAAGCCGGTCATTTGCTTTCAGCATGACCGGTGTAGTTTCATATGACACAGGCATCTGTTGTTGACAACTGGCTATTGACAGAAGCTGCTTTGTAAATCAGTACAAGGTGGGCACATGCGATCAGTAGCAGATCAACAAACAGCATTACAGCATAAGAATCATGACTCAGCATATTTGGGTATACCCTTTTTCTTTTATCATGACACAAAGCCTTTGATGGTAAATAATATAGTCAGGCAAATTTTCAGATTTGACCTTTCATCTATAAGTTGTAACACCTTGTTCTTTTCACTAGATATCAGCTGTCTGTACTCATCATTAGTTGAAAATAAGTACAAATTTTGACCTGACACTTTCAAAAAAAATTCCAGTTTGTTCTGAAATAAATTGTGACAACATTTAACATTGAAGTTACACAGCAGATTAATATATTCATATTATCTACAATATAAACAGATGTTGCCTTATAAAGACATTCAATTACCTTCTCTCCAACTCTTGTGATTAAGGACTCCAGTCGATCTTCAACATCAATAGGCTCAGGACGTCTTCTTTTTTTCTCCCTTGAATCTGTTAACAAAGCCTTCTGTTACTACATTTCTTCTCAAAATATTTTCTAGAAACTTCTATCATGATGATACAAAAACAGATATGGCATGATATCCTCGTGCCAAGTCACACTTTGAAAATAAGTGACCTTCGCACGTCAATTTTTTCAAAGCTACCAGAAATAATATCGCTACTTGATTCTAAGTCAACTTAGCATCATGAAAAGTTATTATCACTTCTGCCAATTTGAGACACTTTTACAAAGATTGCTGGTTGAAAAAGTCAATGCTGGAATGATACTAGCCTACAACACAGATTATGAGAGAAGGCTTTATAAACTAAGAGGTTTTGTACAAAAAACACACTATTAACCTTAAATACATTTCTAAATACTCCCTACCCCCTTACTGGTTTCTTGCGACCTTTTTATTATTCTACTTTTATCAATTATCTTTACTGTTCTGTTATGTTCACTTCAAACTAAAATCTATACATAAATAATGTTATTGAGTACTTCAAACTGGGCACATGACTCGATAGCTCATCGTGAGCTTTTCATGTGTCCTTCAGCATAACAATTAAATACCAATCGATTTTCTGATCTTTTAGTGTTCTAATTTCAAAATTTCTATAAATTATATTTTAAATCAGTACATTGTGATTAATTTGTTTGCTTGCTGGAAAAGATTTTGAGTTTCCTCGATAACAGCACTGATTGTAAGTAGAGCTTTTTCGATTATATCGTTGGGCCTAAACCCTAAATGAGAAGACTTACCATTATCTGGATCAAAGTTTCTATATCTCTTGCGATCCATAGTTGCTCTCTTAACAGTTTAGTTTGATTTTATCCGTAATTTATGTGTCTCGCTGTTGAAGTCTTTGTGTCATTCTATCACAGTTGAGCTGCCATATTGACTGTCCAATTTGGCCCAACCGCATGCGCCAGAGCCTCATTATCAAAGAGAGATATTGTTACCAGGAAACAACGAACGCTATTAACACATGTTGTCAAGTTAGGGACCTGTATTTGACAACCGAACTTGATTGCCATTTTGGGATGGTAAGCTAGTTAGTGCAGTATCCAGAAAGGTAGCCACTTTTAAAATATTCCTCTCATGGTAACATAACCGAGACATTCACATCAAGACTACTTCTGTTAACGAAAGGAGTATGCCTGATAGCAAATTTGGCCAACTGCCCGTTAACTTGGTTGAAGATACAAGGTACAAAAACAAGTCGATGTATGTGTCTGATTTCTGCTCAAGAAGACCACAGATTCCTGCAAGACGCCGAGCAAAGACTAAAGAAACTTTACGATATGCAGAGGATGTTGTAAGTATATTGTCTTCGTCTCCGTTAAAATAAATGAAAATATTATAAATTTAGAAATAACAAAAAAGCGACAGTAGGTCATAACAAGTGTTTTCCTTTATCAAATTGGAAACTAAATTTGCAATTTTCTCAAAGATTTCATCGAAATCTATTTCAAAATACACTCATTTTTTTATAAGGAACAAAGGTCGTTGTTGAGTGCTCCAGTTTCTTAATGTTCTGGAAATTTCAATACTCATTGTTTCTTAAGAGTTTCTTAATCATGATGTCATGAATGATATTATGTTCGTGACCCTTTTTAACACGTCAAGAGATTCGCTTCCGTTCTGACGCTGTATTTAAATGTGGGAAGTATATTTTTTACCTCTTGTGTCTTAAGTCCTAGGCCAACAGCGCGATCATGTTCTTGGATTTTACAAAACTTCGTTGCTCTCAGTTTTATCACGATTTAATAGTTTCTTAATTTTTTTGCTTCGAGTACTGAAGTTTCTTAAATTTTTTTCTGACTGTCCAGTACTCGTTTCTTATAGCCAGTTTCTTATAGAAAAATGAGTGTATTGTGGATTTTCAAACAAGTTAACTGCATGTGAAAATTAAGGAGAATTTTGAAACAGGGTTTCTTCTGTTTTGTCATGTTCAATTCATGAGATCATAATTTTTTCAATAGGTTCTGTTCCATTCGCTTATTCTTGTTTCTTCTCTCATTCCATTCTGAACTTTATTTAGCGCATTTGAAATGGCAGTCTTTTTGTATGAAACTAAATACATTTCTGTATTCAATTTGTTGAAGAAAATAAAATCAATATTTCATAAGTTGACCTTTTGTCTTATCGACATTTTGAATTGAAATGGCGTCGGGCTCCCACGTCTCAATAACACAGTCTATCAAATAGACAATAAAATAGTTTGACCAAAACAGTGGTTTAATAACATGACTAGTTCAAGAAGCAAGAGAATGTTGCCTGTATTGACATAGGAGCAAGTAGCCACGACTCTGTAAATAACAGCCCTCAATAAGAAATGGCTTGAATTCAGTTAATGTAAACGGTAACCATGTGAAGTTGATCTATACAAACAAATTTCTTGTCAAACAAAGTCATGTTTGCGATAACACGATTGTTCTGAAAATGCGGTAACCCAGCTATTTCTTGAAGAAACGTATACGAACAAGGGAGAAATAATGTAACCAAAGGTTTACTTAAATAGAATCTTGCTTTTGTGATAGCCCAGTAGCGTAACCAATTTTTTGAAGGGGTACGAATGGCCTTGGGGGAGGGTGGAGCTGCCGAGTGTTCGAGCGATGTGTATCCTTTTAGGGGAGTCCGGGACAGAGTTCTGAAGAGACGGTCAATGAAGAAGTGGGGAGGGAGGTTATAACGGCCTTTCTCGAGATTCAGTTAGATTTAGAGCTAGCATTATAAAAAATTTTTACTGAATTCTTAGACCTATGTGTCCGCGTCCACGCAACCCCCTGATAATGCCACTGTACCCGATGAAAGAGGTTAATTTGTTCACAATGTTGGGAAAATTATATGTTATGTCTCGCCAACTTGTTGGCATGGCGACTAAGTCAGCGTGGAGGAGTCTTATATCTATGCCACACATCAGACTTAAACAGTTTAACGTAAATACATAAATTGCAAATGATCGTTTTTCTTTGTCTCATGTCTCCTGAAAAATATGGCCTTATTCTAAGGCTCAGTGATAACCAGTCATTGAAAAGGGCAATCGAAAATGCAGTGATAAGTGAACAATTGCTCACAATAATCAAGAATTTATAGTACATAAAGATATATATATTAAAAGGCAGAAAGACACAGCATTACTCGTAATAGTGTGAAAAGCAAAGCAAACTAATCGAAAAGAATCTTTCATATTGGCGAGCGAAGGAGCGCAGCTTGCAGCTAGAAAGACCCATAAAGAATCAATCTTATAGTACCACTGATCAGTGCATAGCACGGACTAGACGACATAAAACCTCGGTTTCGAAATGGCTCGGTGTCGAATTGAGGTTCGGGATACAGATCTTGGCAACAAAGTTCAAAATGACAAAAAAAATCGAACAGCTACTTTCATCAGAGATCACTCTGTTTCCCTAATAAAAGAAACCCTGTTCTGAAAGCAACGCTGCATAGTATAACTCTGGCCAGAAATGACGCAAAAAAGGTGCGGTCTTAAGGATTTCTCATCGGCTACGCCCATCACCCTGCCACACTGAAGTAGCTAGAACTTCCAATGGATGATTTACACTCATGTGTCTTTTGTTTTTAGCATAACCCAGCGACAAGATTTTTGAATGACCACTATCAAACAAGCGACCATATCGACTTAAGGCGACACTGTCAAAAGGTTTTGAACACTATCGAGCGAACAAACAGTCGGCAAGATGACCTTGGAGTTACGAGAGGTGAGTTTTCTATACAAAGTGATGTGAGACAGTTTAGCAAAATGGTTTTGAAATTAGTTGAAAAATTTGAGGAGACATAAAAAGAGCCCTTGAAATACCAACATTATCCTAAAAGACAAAAATCTGCGAATGGTCACATCCCCATCAGCCCCTACCCCCTATTGTACAAAGAATAGGCTTTTTTCCTCCCACTAAAGTTTTTAATAAATTTTATATCGTTGTCAAATTCTTTACGCAAATAAGACCAGCTCGTTTATTACCAATACTGAATTTTCAGGTAGAAAGACGCCTTTGTATAACGGCATACCAGCCACTCCTGTTGAAAGAGACGACAGTGAGCCCATAGCTGAGCTGCTGCCAGCAAGTTTGAGGAGAATCGAAAGTGCATGGAGGGAGGAAGTCAATGCAACAAAAAGAGATCGAGGTACTTGATGGTGTTGATCCATGCCTTTGTATGAAGAATATTAAACATTATTTTACAGCTATATTTTACAGAATAAACGTATTTAGTTTATGCTACTCAAGCTTTTTAGCCAAGGCCCCCCCCCCCCCCGGTATCTCGGTCCTTTGTTACATTCTAGTTCATCCTGTTCTATTATATTTTACTATATCGTGTACTATTCTATTTCAGGTAATATTTATGGAAAGGCGGGGGCAAAGCAGTGGTATCATCAAAGATTGGTAGGTACACTATGAGTTTAAGAAATAGCAATAATTTGACAGATGTTCATCAATTTTATTACCAAAATATAACTGACTCATTGACATAAAAGAGAATCTCTTAGTTTAACGATAAATCATAACAGCAGTTTTGACGCACCATAATTCGAGGCGGTAAGAGGAAGATTATTTAATCAAAACTCATGTGTCAAAACACTGCTATTTGTTTTTGTTGCTGACATTTCAAATCTTTCAAAATACAAACTCAATTATATCTCTTATGATGGTTTTGAATATTTTTAGAAAGAAGATGCTGCCAAAAGAAGCTACCCAAAGCTCGTACCTGGGTTGAATACCTGGCTGAACGACGCAAACGAATACGGTAAACATAAACTAAATCAGATCTAGCTGGCCCAATTAGTGTAGCCAAGCCGGCCCAAAAAGGAACGGTTGAAAGTAAAATGAACAGGGTTCCATGGACCTACTTTTACGAAACTTGGTTACGGTCATGGACAACGCACTTAAATTCTCGGAAAAACTAATTTTCATGAAACGTGTTCCTCTAAATAAAAAAGCTAGAGAATTGCCAGCAAATTTTACCCCCATGGCAAATATCTACTTAGGAATCACCGGGAAATTTTTATCTAAACCAAATCGATCGTTTTTAAAACCATATCAGTAGCAAGGTCCTAAATTGGGACTTTTGTGCCAGACAGCAAGCAAAACTGCGTTTTGACAAGTCGAATACCTCTTCTAAGTCTTCCTTCTCAATGTACAGAGGGCCCCAGCTACTGAATGTAAGACTTGCCATTGCAAAAAGGAGAATGCAGAAACATTTGTTTTAATTTCAAAAAAGGCTTGTCGTTAAGAAAACAAGAAAATCTTGCTTCTATAGCAAAATAACCTATTTACGAACATTTTAAGATATTATCTAAGCCATGTCGACGATCCAAAAGTTCCAGAAAGCAATTAAAACAAGTGAACTATCATACTCGTTTGCACTATCCTACTCGTTTTTTCTCCCTAGTCCAAATCCAACAATGTCCTGCAGTTACATGAATAAAGATAAGGCAACATGGCTTCGCTTTGTAACAAACGGGTAATTAAAAAAGTACCCCTATCTCAAATATAACAGAGTTCTACTACAGTATCTTAAAGACCAACTAAAAGTATTTTTTTTAACTGATTTTATATTTTCCCATAGAAAAAATGGTGGTCCATGACTTCATGAAGAATGTGTCAGAAACCATTAATAATGAGCCTCCTTCTCGCGATGTTCAAAAATTCAAAGAGGCTGATTTTCCAGTGCCGCCGTATAAATCTGATTATCCCAAAATTGAAGAATACTTGGATACAAACATTGACAAAAACGAAAGGTCTGGCTTTGATGGTATCGTCAAGGCCCCGTCTCTGCCAGACGAAGAGGACTTATTTCTAGATGAGCAAATCATCCAGCAGAGCCTTTTAGATAACCAACTATCGCAAGCAGCTCTGGAAAGAGAAGTAGAGGAATACAAGAACGTCAGTTTCAGGCATCCAACAAGAGAAACTATCGTTTCACCGCCTGATAGAAAGCTGCTTTACTCAAGGGGGTCGTCGCGGAGCTCTATTGCATTAAATAACAAGAAAACAACTGACGGAAGGTTAACGGATGATGATTATCATTATGACCTCTCGAAACAAAGATCTCACAGTGCGATGTCTATGCATGCAACTGGAGACAAGGTTTCAGATAGGCAAAGGCCTAAAAGCTCTTTAGGAATTTATGATCCAAAGTATTCAAAGGGTAGGCCAACTAGTTCCAGCTCCTCTTCAAGGCCATCGATAAATATAACGAAACGAGCAAAGAGTGTCGAGGTCCCTTTTCGTGCTGGCACACCTGAGGTAGTACAAAGAGTGCATTCTGCAGGCTCAGGTAGGAGCTCTGTATGCAAGCTACGGAAGCATTTTCACAACGACCCAACATGCTCTAGTTGCCAAGAAAGGGAAATAAAACGGATGGCTGAAAAGTTAGCAGAGTAAGTAATATAAGGAAATTTCTTATCATTTAAGGGTTTATTTCACAGTGGAAATTTAGCTATGCGTTTGTAGAGATGATAAGTGACGCTTTTTAAAGGGATTTTGTTAAGGTCAATATGCATTTCTGTAATCAACGCATAAAAGATGGCGAGACGAGTCTGGATTCAGACATTCTTTCACAGACAAAATGGGCGTTGCAATAAGTTATTCACCAACCTTTTTGAAGATCGCTTTCTTTGAAAAAAGCAAACGTTTTACAGCATACTGAAGCTATTCCTCTGACACATTTTAGAGTATAAATCCTTAGAATAAGGACCGAGAAAATCAAGAATGAAAATATATACCAAGTTGTGGATCGAAATAGGCTAATAAGAACATCGCGAGCACATGGCCGGCATAGTTATCCAATCAGTACCACGTGCCTATAGAAAAATATCAGTTTGTTGTAAAATGTTTGCTTTTTTCATAACAAATTCTTTACCACAAAAAATTATTCTTTACCACAAATTCTTCTTCATGTGTCCACTAATTTCTCGACAGCAACAAGCTCCATTTTGACAACAGGAATATTGGACGGGGATTTACACAAGAAAATTATCATGTTATCAAACCTTTTTACAGAAAACATTGTTTAATATTGGTTGCACAATATGTGCAAGTCCGTCCTTGTAAGATTTTTTTATTTGTTTTTAAAAGTCTGTTATCGAAGCACACAAGGCCGATTTCGGTCTTTGAATGGCAAGATCTTCTAGCTTCAACATCGAAAACATGCCGTTGTACGCTGGGCTCTGGTACTTCTAATTGTAGACTCTCTGAAGAAAACTTTTCTGCAGAAATAAACCTTTAGGACGGAATCTTAACTCTTAAAAAGTTAGGAAGCTACACCCATTACTATAGTTCTTCCAATTAAATAACTTCTACTCTTCGAATTTGCAGCATGCAACCGAAATCTTACGACAAGCTGAAGAAACAGCAACGAGACCAACCAAAGATGGCGGTTTCAAAGATGTACAAAGCATCTTTTGATGACTACAGCTTTCCTGCAGATGACTATATCTACAATCAATCTGTGTTTGGGAAAGTTTCTGCTAAAGATAGAGGTTTCTTTATAATCCATCCAGAATGGGTTTCTGAGAGAGCCAAGCCGAAGAAGGGCTACAGATGAAGCTAGCGAAAGGACCGCTCGAATCAGGGTATTTTCAGCAAAATACCCGATCGAGTATTACATTTAAATAAGTTATTAAACATTCATAGGTAGTCAGTTTATGATTTTTAATAAGATATGATCTTTATAATTTATACGCTATTAGTGAACTGATTAGAACATATTTAACAAATATCGAGGTCTCTATATTGGTACAGAAAATGTCAAAATTCACCTTGTCTAAATGTCAGATTTCCGCAAGATTTGTAAGAACTTGTTTATTGTAAATTTTGTCGTGCGAAGTAAAGTAAAAGCGTTTTATAAGATATGACAAATGTGATTTGGATTGATTTATTTTATTATAGTAAAACCGGGTAATGAAAATAGATTACTGTTAATTGCGCCCTGGTCTATGTCTTTTTATTTATTCTTTGTTAACCAAAGTGGATTTGATCAGCAAAACGTAATATTTCTTGCAAGGAAGCAAAGAATACAAGCGCCAACTTCGAAGGTCCTATTGGTGTATTGGAGTAACGCTAAAACTTCAGAAATTGACAATGATATCGGAATTACATGGGCTCCGACAAAGGTTGAAAAGTGGGGGGCCAAGGGAAAATTTAACACCCATAACAAAAGATTATGAAAAAAACTCTATGTTTTGCAAAAAATTATTTCTTTAACTAGAAATATATTCTTTAACAGCAGTGTCTTCAGAATGATATTCATATTGGGAGGGGGGTGGGGGCGTTGTATTGATCCTCATTTCACTCTTAAAAATGAAAAATAGTACAGCGTGACAATTATTTGGGGGATGCAAACCCTCGCTACAGACAGGCCTGAACATAATCTTAGGCCAGCAGCAAAGAAATAATGAGGCAGATAATGGCATGAAACTTGTATTTTAGAATTTATGGAGAAATGAAGATTTTTGGGATTTGACCGCAAAAATCATTCCGGTTGAAACTTTACCCCACTCTTATAAAATTTTTAGCTTTATGTCGTCATAAAATCAATATCATGAACAATAACATAGTAAAAAATTCCAAGTTTTTGTAACTAAAATTCTTGCCCTCAATCCGAATCATGGGTCAAAAACTTTGTACAAAAAAATTTGAAGAATTTTTAAAAATGGGGCTGTAAGTTTAATCGGTGTACTGAAAACGAGTTCGAGAACAGAGCTCATTTAAAGGAGCCCAACATAAAAGGAACTCATTACTGCAAAACGAAAAGAAGAAATGCAGCCTGAAATGCCATCTTTCGGTTTTCATCTTATATGTGTCGTAGTTGGATTAGAAAAAATTAGCTTTCACAAAGTTTTCACAAACATTTTCCGTTGCATCTTGAAGCTTGACGATTTGTTAAACGGTGGAAAAGCTATGGCTCCATGAAAATCTACTTCCTAATACTAAAAAGTCTATAACAACAAAAAAGCATTGTAAAGGACAGGATAATTTAGTTTGCGTAAAATTTAGTCCAATGTCACTAGAATGTCTGGCGTTATGCAAAGAACAGGGTTTCAAGCAAAGCATATCACAAATAACAAAATACCAAACTAGTCGAAAATTGGCATTAAAAATTGGGGGCTGAGTCCCCCTTATATACTTACTTTTAAGAACTTAAATTTGCTCCAACTTGAACATAAGATGGATTTGGATAGTTTGTTTCGACAAAAAACTAGAAATGATTCGGATGGGTACAGTTTCTAAAGCTAATTATGATGAAATTTTGGGATTTTTGCAGTAGTGTATCTCAAAATATCACCTTCAAACTGGCATTGAAAAATGTTGATTGAAGTTAATCGAAGTAAAATATTTCATAATATTTTCGTTTTGCGTAAGGATTGAGATTTGATTAATGTTTATTCATATGACGTAAGGTTGTCAAATTAAACGTATGAGTCAGCACAGATAGATGCTTTTCTGAGTGCGAAAAACCATCTTTATTGCAGCGATGCTTAAAGGTCAAGATCCCGCAGCTCCCAGGCAAAGGCAGTCACATCCCTTAATACACAGGGAAGATAATTGCTTGAAATGCCGGGAGAGGCTAGTAAAAGAAATAGCAGACAATATAGCGAGGTAAGAGGAAATTTCATAGTACAGCGAGTTTCCACTCTTAAAGGGTCTTTAGAACCTTAATTTGTCTACAATAGTCACGTTCAAAAGTTGACAACCCATGGCCTAAAATAAGCGTGGGTCTGACTCACTTTGTGGAGTTATAACTTGAAATTGTGGAACAGTAATTGTGCAAAGTGTTGATTTGTTAATAGTGCACGTTCTTAAAAGTGCAGCATAGAACTAAGATAGAATTAGGAACATTTTTTCAATGCGAAGTGAATGTCCAATCCCAGCCTTATGTATTGCACTCATTTTTCTATAAGAAAATTGCTATTAGAAATGGGCAATGGGCATTAGAAAAGAATTCAGAAACTTCAGAGCTCGAATGTTCAGTACACGCGAAGAAAAATGAATTGCGCTTTATAATATTGTCGTGCTGTTTTGAAGGAAGATGGACCCTGTATACAGCTTCAATATCAAGACAATATCTCAAATTAGTTTGCTGGTATGACTTCTCTCGGTGGTAGCTGGAAGGAACATTTACTTGGGAATGTTACATAGCAGTGACTATAGTCCTCCCCAACCTTTTTGCAAAAATAGGTGAGAAAATGTTTTGAAAGACTACGCCAGCGAACCAATTAGTAGCAGTTCTTCTTGACTGGGAACACGTTTTTGTTCTTTTTCATGGTACATTATCTTGTTTGATCAAAGATAAATTTGTATTTTATCTAACTCGCTTTTGTAATTTTACATTAATTGAAGTCTTCTCTGAATCATTATGTTTATGAATAAGGACAGAAAGAGGCAATTTTTTCTGAAATGGATGTTTTCTGGTGTTTCAAAGAGCGTGGTCGTAAAAAATTTAGGGGCAAGCCCCCTAGCTCCGTTCAAGTCAACACCTTGTGGGCTGGTGCGTGATGTCTGCGTTACAGACAAGATTAGGGTACAGATCATACTTTCAATTTACGCGAAAAGGGAATAGGAAGAGATAAGCACAACTTTTACATCAGCGAGAGAATAGATTATTTGCCATCCGTAACGAGGTTCTCGTTTATAGTATCAAAATGTTCTGAAAAACAGATTTGATGACAAAGGAGTTGATAGGCTGAATGCAATCAAAAACTTTCCATAAAAAAAAGAGACTTAAGAAAGCTTCACCCAGCTTTTGTCCCGGACAAAAAGTTTCATCCAATCATGCATTGAAATAAATGACTAAGATCACAGAGATCTGAGACTTGAGCAAACCCTAATTCAGGTTGATTCCCACCTAAAACAAGATACATGCAGGTGGGGAAAGCGTAACAACAGAAAAACGTAACAAAACAATTGCAATAAATGTGCTCGATCTTCCAAGTTTCGAGTTCTGTCAACTACTGCAAAGATGTGGCTCCGAAAAACCAAAAACACTAAAGTCTGGGAAGCAAGATTGATTTAGAAGGGGGTTTTGAAGGTGAAAGGAAATAAAAAACAACTTTGACAGAGATCCGAAGAGACCATGTAAAAGGGTTTCCTTTCGATAACTTTTTGCTGACAAGTTAAGACATCTTTTTATGGTGCTAATGTTTTTATCAACTCAATCCATATATTGAAAAGAATCAGCTTCTACTACCTACACTTCGCTCATTTAAGATTTCTCCTAATTAGGACATGCTATTTGCACTATGGTGGCAGTTTCTATATTTGACCCGCCCATTGTGCCAATCCCAGCAAGGTACCAGACCCAATTTTTATAAAAAATGCGGATCTGTAAAAATTTCTTATTTTAGGCCCTGTGACAACCCCAGGTTTAAAAACCCCTTAAGTCATCAACGCTGCTGCTATATTCTCAAGCATCCTCCCCCTGTCAAATTTTGATTCCCTCAATAGAAGTGGTTGCTAGAAGTGTTCAATAGAACAATCATAGAGGGAATGGAAACAACTTTGAAAATGCTGAGGATTTTTTCACGTATTTCAGCAATTTTTACAATTTTGTTTCTTTGTTTGGCTTTCTGTCGATTATTTTACCTATTTAGAGAGCTCCCCCTTAATCAATCAATCTTAAATACAGCCATATAAGTTTTGAATAAAACTGAAACTGTAAACTGTAAACTGAAAACTGAAACTGAAAACTGAAACTGAAAACTGAAACTGAAAACTGAAACAAGGCATGTAGCCTCTTCTGAAAGAATATATTTACTCAACGGGATATTTGCACTAAAATGTTTTAGACTTGAAAACACTGTATAAGACGCATGAAAACATGCGTATAATGAAAGCCCACTTCACTTTTCGACTCTTAGATTGATGATTTTAAATCCTTTAGACTGAATCGCTTCACCTTCGAAGCCATGTCTGCATGACCTTCATGGTACCACAGGCCGATATGCATTTCATGCTTTATAAAGAAAATCTCTAGTTATACATCAAAAGTTTTGAACTTTATAGTTCACATAGCTTTAAATTACTGTTTACGTTCTCAAATGAAACTCTATGTTGGGGACAAAGAAAAAAGGTGATTAACTATTATTTCTTTTATACTGGATGTATGTCAGTTTAAATTTGGTTCATTAACATGGATGTTATGTAGCATAGCAAAAAAGTCAGGATAGATAGAAAAAATAAATGAGACGACTAGCATTTTCTGACTATTCATTCTCCTAGCGACAAGGATCTAGTTGCCAACTCGAAGGAAACTACAATCCATATTTAATCAATAAGAATCTTGGAATTTGCAGTAAATAAAAATCACACCCAGTAGCGGCGCCATGGGGGAGGGGACGCATCCCCCAGGCCCCCCAGTTCTCGGCAGGACCAATTTTGTATTTCGTCTAAATCGATGAGAAATATGGGAGAGGGGTAATATTACCTCAATGTGCTTCATGTGGTGTAATCCTTTGATTTTCAAACTGCCTTACGTAATCATAAGCTAGTCATGGGCGTTCCCTTCGGAGAAAATTGGCGTTCCCTGTTGTGAAAAGGACGTTTTCTGTTGGGAAAAAGGGAGTGGCCTCAATTTTTTGATTTTGTCCCCCTCCCCTAGAGCTTAGTTGCTGGCGTCGCCATTGCTTACACCAATCAGAATCATATTCTTAAGAAGGATCGTTTTTTGCTAAAACTAAAGAGTCATAGCTTTTGAATTCAATATCCTTTAGTGATACCAAAGTTTAGATTTTTGGTGGCAGGTCAGATCACTCTGTTCCCAAGAGCCGAAAATCTGATTAAAGCCTGGTTCATGAACTTACTCAAAAAACCCCCTTTACATTCCAAAAGCCAGAACTACCAATAATGGTATCAGATCATTAAGTTTTCAAGGGCCTAAAATGTGGAATTCACTCCCGGAATCAATAAAGATAGCACAAAATACTAGAAAATTTAAGAATTTGATCAAAACTTGGTTCCTTGAAAACAAGTGTGCATGGTCGTTTTGCATTGAATGAACTGTCCTATGCAATCCTTGAAATTGCTTCATGTTAGTCTTAATTAGTGTATATTCACTATTGTAAAAACTATATAAAAATTAAATAATTTACAATACAAATACAAATATAAATACAAACTTGAGATCCTTTCGATGCTCCTCATAAAAAACTAAGAAAGGTATGGCTAGAATACGAGCACGAACATAGGAAGGGTTTGAAATCAGAAATTCACTCAGGTTCAATCTTGGTAAAGGGACTTGAAATATGTTTTTTGGTTTTTTTAGACAAGAAAATCAAAGTTTATCGCATTCATTAACGGATACCATCAAGGACCGCGACGCAGGGAAATTCACATATGAGCAGGACAAAGAGAATGGTGGAAGGAACCAAGAAAATACAATGAGGATTGCTTCAAGGGAACTAGAAGATGGGCCAGCCCAAGGCTTCTTCACAATCCACTCAGACTGGGTCTCTGAAAACAAGAGGCCCTTTCATGCTTATCGACCATCAACAGGATTTTATAACGAGCTCTCACGCTGGATAGAAGAAAATCAAAGTGAAATCATCAGCAGACCTCAGTAATGATGAGAAGTAAGAGAAAAAAGTCGATGTAAACAGGGAACATTCGAATATTGCTGCAAGTTAATGATATACCATCAATGAAACTTCCTCCATATAAAACTGATTCATCACATTGCCTTATAAACATTTAAAGCTTCAAAAGGCCTCAAAATTTCACTTCTTTGCTAATACGAATGGTAACGAAACAGATGTGCTAGAGTGCCGTGTGAAACCGCAATAAATTAAATCGAATTAAAGTAGACTTAAGGTTAAAGTCACACCAAATGTTACTTCAAAATTTGTGACTGTAAACGGAGTGTGACTGTAAGCGGAGCTAAATTAAGTAGTTTTTGCATATTTGGGTCTAGATTTTATGTGACTGTGACTTTAGGCGGAGTGATGATAAGCGGAGTCGCCTGTACCAATTTCAGATAAAAAACTTTAATGGCAAGGGTGGCGAAAAATATTGACATGTAATATCAGTTATATTTTTTAACCTCGTCAAGGGAAAATTCAGCAATCATTACAAAAGATTTTGAAAAAGCTCTGATGTTTTGCAAAAAAATGACCATCCACAGATAATTTCCCCTCCAGCTAAAATGAAACACCTAAATTTAGACAAAAGAGGACTATATTCTTAAACAATAATAAAGGGTTGTCCCCACTAATCACATATCTAGTGGGAATCACGTTCAATTATAATCCTGATCTATAAAAGATTTCACCATGTTTAAAAAGTCTGTTTTGGGTGAGTTACAGACAAAGAAATTCGTCCACACCCTCGTTGGGCCAAGGAAACACCAATTTTAGAAATGAATTGTGAATAGAAGGTGATCCTTCAACTATTTGGAAATCACCATACATTCAAATACTGAATTACAAATATATGAACTTCCGTTGCCAAAAACACTTTCCAGAAAAGAGAAAGGTGACACGACAAGCTACATCTGATTTAAATTATTTAAATGCCAATTTATCATTGGAAACGAGATTTAGGGTCAGTAGATTGGCACAAGCTTACGAGGGTTTGGATTGGGGAGGGGACTTGGCAACTTACAAATTCATTACTGGCGTTTTTGTAAAAAGGATTTTTATTTGATAAAATGAAGGCCACTCTCCTTGCTAAACCATCGATGGGTCTGTATAAATGTATGATAATTTCATTTTATCATTTACACTCTCTTTTTAATAATAACAATTTTATAAGAACACGAGCCTCAAAACTGGTCAAAAGTTAAGAACAAATTAAGAACAAGCTGAGGCTGAGCTTCTGCAAAATGAAATTTTGAACGAAGTTTTTTCTCAAAATCGAGGATTTTTAGCGATGTGTGGGTGCTTTTTCGGTGAACTTTGTTGGCAAATGAGGCCTGAACATCCCCTTAGAGCGAAAAGCTAGCAATAGCACTGCTTACCTCCCTTTTAATTTAAGAACAAATTAAGAACAATCCAGCCTCAGATTTTCGACAAAAATTAAGAACAGTCAGCCTGAACTTAAATTTACTCGTTCTTATAAAAAAAGAGTGTACTGCCAAGATATGAAACGAAAGTTGCTTTCTGGGGCGACCCCTAATCCTCTTTTCACAAGGGTATTTCGAGTGGAAACCAAGTACACAGTGTTTATAAGAATAAATTTACAAGAACATTGAAGCTAGAAATTGGCGAACTTTTAGATTTGGTTAAGCATTCGCCATTAAAATTCGAAAATGAATGTCAAACAAATCGTCACTGGAATTTTGTAATGATGACAATAGGAAATGACCTTATCCTTGATAAAGTTGTATTCGGCATCTCTCCAAATTCTTTCAATGCTCTTGGGAGACGAATAACAAAACCAGCTATCCCCAGAGCACAGCATAACCAAATATTTATTTCCTCAAGCGAATAGGTGCCTCAGAAGGAAGTCACCTGAGTATTGATGAGAAAATGATCTGCTAATTTCCGATTCACGGCCTAGGAAGGGACCTTTTAGAGACCAATTCTTTCCTATTATCGTGAGAATTACCTTAGGACGGGCCTAATTCCTAATCAATTTAACGTTATTCTCTTGAGATTAGATGCTTCTTCCTTCTCGTGCAAAGATGGTGAAAAGATTTTACCATCAATGGCCGCTACTCACATCCGCCAGACATTTTCTGAAGACAGGGTGATTATGTGAAGTTTGATGATGGATACCTTGTCAACTTATTGAAACCAAAAATGACAGAAAAACAACAACTCTAATGACACTGTTTCTCGATACAAAAGATTTTGAGATCGAAAATCGAGATCTAAAATCTGGGTTTGCTCGATGAATTGTGGCTTGACAATTTCGTATGACAATTGATCGTCCTTTTCAAAGAATAATTTACACTCATTTCTATACGTACCAGATAAATTTAATCGAGGCTTTATGCTATAACTTTTTTATAAGGAAGTCTGATTCTTTGATGTTCTTGATGTTAATGACAAAATCTCCTTTGTTTTGTTGACAATGGAGAAAATTTCCAAAAGAACATACTGGCATTTTTCTAATATTGATTTTATGTTTTTGGAAAGTCGTTCCTCGGTGTTCTTACAAGATGTGTTCTTATATAAAAAGAGGGTAGCTACATTGCAGCGAGCTGTCACTGGAATGCCTTCATGAAATTTCTATTCCATTACATTGACCTATTCTATTACATTACCAAGGAAGGTTGAAAAAATGAAATAAAAATAAGCAAAGTGCAAAAACATGAACAAAATCATAAACAATTTCAAAGAATAATAGAATAAACATTTTTCTGCTGGTATCAATTAATCAATTAATTGAGGTTAGTGAAACGTAGGCGAAATTATCGCAACACTGCGCTTTGTAACTAAGCCAGTACTGCTACACAAATGGTATAAAGATGATGAAACCAAGACTTCTTTCCCCTTTTACTGCAGCTTTAAAACTATTTGCTTCGCAAAAAGCGGGTGGGTGGGTGGGTGGGGACCCTGACGGCGTGGACCCTGATACAGCCCCCTAAGAAACCATATTTTTCAGAAAATTTAAGAAATGCCACTAGTTTGGTTAGAAGATGAAGAATGGGAACAAAGATAAAAACGGTTTAGCAATGGATTTATTATCCAATGATAGTTTTAGGTAACATCAACAATGATTAAACATTGGTTCATAATAAAGAACCAAACAAAGATATTCATGAAAAAGACCGAAAATATGATGAACAAACTTGTACTTGAATAAAATATTAAGGAATGTTTCAAGTCCGCATATTGAAAAAAACGCATAAATTAACAGTGTAAAAGTTGTTACCTCGATTTTTTGCTGATGTTTAAATAATTCCCTTTTTTAAGAACCATTTTCTTCTCTCGCTTACTTTTCCTAGGAAAAATACAAAACATAATAAGATATTGATTAACAAGGAGTTTTAAAAGTAGCATTGAAAAAGCAAACATTTTAAATATACTTAAGCTTTAAGTCTGACACTCTTCAGGGTATAAAACGTCAGAACATACATCGAAAACTCTACACTAGGAAATATATATACCCAGTTGTGGATCGAAATAAGCCAATCAGAAACGCGAGCAAATGACTTGTTCAAGCAAATGAGCCGTTGAGGTTACCCAATCAGTGCCGTTTGTCTGTTGAAAATATTACCAAGGGTAAAAACTAAGTCGTATTATAAACAAAATGGCAACTTTTTCATTCTGTTTAGATATTTGCTTTTTCGGAAACCTTTTTTTAATTTCTGTACCAGCAAATACTAGTTTAAAAACAATTAATATTTGTTCCAGGTTACTAAACAAAAACCATTAGCAATTAGGGGTAAGATGGTCCTCAGAATTTTTTACCATTGTCAATCATAAGACTGAAGGTGGTGTTCTCTCATCATTTGGACCATTTATTTTTGGGCTGTCGGTGCGCCAATCGCAAAGCGGCCATAAATAAAACCCCAACCGTTTTTGAGGGGGTTGAGAAGAAAAATAATGGCCTTCGTCCGCCGACTAGCAGCACCTTGTTCATGCAAAAAGTCGCAAGCCATACGGCCATTAACTAATGCACGAAAAAAAGAAGTAGAAAGTCAACATGCATTTAAATAAAAACCCTGAAAAATTTCTAGACATGGGTTGGGTGGGCAGGGTCGCAAAGGAAAAACCTTTCCTCTCCAAAGTCCAACTTTGAGTTGTCGTGCAACGTGTGAGAATGAAACTGTGCTAAGACAAAGTTTATATACCCAAGGCCAATGCACACTTGCACGCTTGTTACTTTAGCCGTAAAAATAACACAATGTAAAGCTTACTCGAGCACTGCTACAATAAACACAAACTCCACAAATGTGCAATCTGTGCCCAAAAAACAAAAGCCCAAGGGGCACCTAAAAGGCGTACCCTGTCACATATTAAACGTGATTAAATTTCATTTAATCAAGCTTTATTAAGAAAATTCAGTAGCCAGATTCGACACACTGTTTAGGAAACATGTCACTTTATTCATTCATTCATATTGAAACAAAAGAATTTTTGAGTCTACATCACTGACCACGAAAGGGTATTTACTGACAAGTTGAGTGACCCCTCCCTCTTCATTTTGCAGATACGCAACAAACCCCCACACATTCCGTGCACAAACTACCCACAATCTATCAATTGCTTTCCCACAAATTGCGTAAATGACGTAATGAAAGCCAATCCTCAATGGTTTTGCCATTTTCTGATTTTAAATGTATAAGAAAGTGTTGAAGGATATCAAAAAGGAAAGGACAATAAAAATTATTCAAGAAATATTACAAGTCTCGAAGAAAGTCGTTTCTTATCTAAATTGAATAGCTGACTTCAACCCTTTTTAACCCTTTTTAATTAGGGCTAAAATTATTTGGCTGAAGACATCTTTTTTGACGTACCTTTTAGAGCAAATCAACCCGGTTTCCAGTGCCAACAAATGTTATGTCATAGATTAAATTCCAACACTCGTCCTATTTGGTTCCAAAGTAAACATATTACTTATTCACCAAGCGTGCTTTAAAGTTTGCAATTTTTTACAAGTAAACAACATATTGATAGTCAATCTTAAAATGAACCCTATCCCATGCCAAAAGTTAAGGGCGCAAATCCGAATAGTTGGTTGGTTTGTCCGGATTTTAATCCGGATTCGTTTATTGTTTTCAATAGTATCAAGAGCTAAATGCAACTAACAAACAGAAAAACATTGACAAGAAGGAATCCACATCAAAGATTAATCATGACGGCGAGGAAGATTACAGTTTAACAATAATGTGAAAGTCGCACAATCATTTCCGTTCCCTCTAGCTACGCCGAAAAGGTCACGTTTAGCTAATAATCAAGTCATTTATAAAAGACTTGACGTTGAAAATAAATCCAGAAGAAATCGTTCACAGAGACTGAGCATCTTGAGATTTTTGGACAATTTTCTATCTATGCCCAACATGCTGCAATCACAATTTACAACCATACTTTTCCTATGCGGAGTTCTGTCTTTTCAAGTATTTGTCCAATGCGGACCGTTGGAGGACCAGCTCTTTCTGAATGGTAAGTCGACAAAAATTCAATTCTCTATTCTATTCTTCTGTGTATTCTATATATTCTGATTACTCTATTCTTACTCTATTCTTCTGTGTTTTTCAGTGCTGCCTTATAAATACTTTTGTTTATGTTCCTCAACTTTATACTCGCAAAGTTCGTTTTTATCAGGAAAAGGGCTCAGATTTTTGTCCCAAGGCTTTGCTTAATCTAAAAGCATTATTGCATTTTAGTTATGTATGTATGTATAATTTTGCCATCAAATAATTACAATTTAAAAGAAAAAGATCTAATTACAGATGTATAAAATTTACAGATAGAAGTTAAAAACATAGACTAAAAACACCCCAGGTTAAAAATGGCAGGGATAGCATTAAAAAGATCATAACGATCTTGTTTCCATAATGGTCCCTCCAGAGGTGTTATAAAAAAATGTGTACATGAAAAATTGATTTGTATCCAAAACTAGGAAAAAAGTAATTCTGGAAAAATGTTAACTAGCACCTTTTCGTTGACTGAATTTGGGTTTTCAATAAAATGTGTAGGGGCTATCCTCCTGACTTTGTAGATCATCAAAGAATTTATCTTTGAGCTTGTGTTTGAAACTATTGACGTTCTTTGCAGATTTTAGTTTTGACGGTAGATTGTTCAAATTTTGGGACCAAGATATGAGAGGCAATTTTGCCCTATGTTTTTCTTTCGGAAAGGTTGATTCAGTTTGTTTTTAGATCTTCGAGTGATTCTGTTCTGGCCAACTGGTAAGAACATTCTGACATGTAGGGTGGGGCTGAATTATCAAAAAAATTGAAAACCTTTGCAGTCATACATTGTTCAAATCTCTCTTTCGTGGGGAGCCAATTGATATTTGTGAATTCCTTCATTCCTATATGTGCTCTGTTATTTAGATTCAAACAAAATCTGATACATTTATTTTGAGCTGTCTGAATTCTTTTGGTCAATCTTTTGTTTAAGTATGGAAATCAAGCACTGCTTGCATAATCAAAATGGGGCTGAATTAGTGAGTTTGCTATAAGTATGGAAATTCTGATTAAAGTGTTTTCAAGATTCTGATTAAACATTTAAAGGTGTTTTCTTTTGAAACATTTAATCGATTGCAAGGGAGAATGAAATCATGGGGGCACATAGTCGAACAATTGCTGAAGCAGTTGGCAAATTAAAGGTTCAGGCACATAAGAACGCAATCGAAGTAAAAGAACAAGGTAGAAAGCCTAGGCAAACCCCAGGAGTCACGATCAATTTTCTTAAAGATGAGGGACCAAAGCTACAAAATCTTAGCTATGTGGCCAATCAATGGTGGTCGACCCTTTTTTTTCTCGCGGACCTAAATTGATTGTTGCGCCACTGGAGCCAGCAATTGTCACAATAAAACGTATTTCCTCTTAAGAATAACGAAATATGTGATTTGATATCAGAATAGAACGATATCTTAAGTTTATTATAACACATGAGACACTTTAAAGGAATCGCCCATAACTAGGGATTGGCACCTCATCTTTGGTATCTTTAGAATACTAGAGAAGATGCAAAAACGCAACCTTCTTTATCTTGTAATAAGATTCTTTTTACAAACGAATCTTGAAATCTGATAGTCTCTTTTTTAGAGAAGCACGCTAAATAAGAATACCGAGGTTTAATTTTCCAAAACAAGGATAATAAGAAGAAAAAACATCGTGCTTTAGAAAATTTCCTCCCATGTTAAGGGACTGAGAATATTTCATCAGAGAATCAACCATTCTATTAAAAATTACTTGCTAAACTATTTTTGAGTAGAGAATGTAGTTGTAGATAAGAATATCGCGTCTCGGCAAAAATCATCTGGTTCTCACAAGAAATAGTAAATTTTGAAAACCACGAATTTTAGTTTCAAGACGCAGGCACTTGGGATAGTTGACTCCTATGAAGTAGCAGTTCTCATTGACCGGGAACCATTTTTGTTCTTTTTCTGGGTGTTTCATCTTGTTCAATGATATGATATATTTTCCAACTTGGTTAGCTTGGTTTTTTTACCCTCAAGCTAATTTTATCTATTTTTATAGTTATTGATATCTTCTCTGAACCAGACTCTTTATAAAAATTCAATAGAAATAAGCAAGCATCTTCTAGAAGGGGCGTGTTCCGGCGTTCAAGAGGGCGTGGCCTCAAAAAATGTCGGTCTCACCCATTTCAGCCCCTCCGCTTTTAGAGTAGTGCGCGGCCCCTGGCAAGACGAATCTTTACCAGACCAATAGGTTTCAGTAAGTTGGTCATCCCAAAGAAATCATAGTTACCTTAAATTTTTGACATGAATGTTTTGTAAGATAAAAAGGGACAATGTGCAAATTACATGACTTCCTTTCAACTTCATTAGCTAAGCGAACTTTATTTAAAGAGCCCATCTTGCTTCAATTCAACAACCAACTCAGTAACTTGGCAAAACCAGTTTTATACTTGAGGTATCTTGAAACTGTATTTTGAAATAGTATATAAGATACTGCTTGATGAGAAATAAGTATCCTGTAATAAGACACTCTTTTAAAAATGCTTGGTTATTTTAAAGTCATTAATAATTTCTTTATCTAGTAGGAAAAGCTGAATAAACATTATTCATGAATGGACAGTGAGAATGGCCCATAACGATTATCAATCAACTTTTAAAGAACTTTTAAGTTATTACAAGAATCAAAAAATCGACTCTCGTAAGAAATTTCACAATATCTTGTGATAGATATAAATTAAACATTTAACAGTTTAACTATATTTCAATTTCTATGAAAGAATGGCCTTATAGCTTCCGATTTAGAAGTGAAATCCCAACTAAAAACAACAAGGCCCCATTACAAAATTTATGGATTTATTACTGTGTCATGTAGATGTTGCCAGATATGGAAACTCGATCCCCCAACGAAATGAAATACTCCCTGTCATCACATATATTCAAGAAAAATGTCTTCATCGTTCGATTGTACTTGTTGCTTTAGCAAATAGTACATATGCAATATGAACAATTTTTTTGCGGTACAGAATTTGAAAATGGCTTTGAAAAAAGCAGACATTTTACAACATACTAAAAGCTTTTTCGTCTGACACTCCTCAGAGCATAAAACGTCAGAATAGGTTCCGAAAAAACACGATGGAAAAATATATACCCAGTTGTGGATCGAAATAGGCCAATCAGAAAAACGCAAGCACAAGACCGGTATAGTTGACCAATCAGTGCCGTGAGCCTAAAGAAAAAAATTACCAATGGAGTCCAAGAGAGAAAACGAACTCCTTTTGTCTACACAATGGCGGCTTTTTCGTTTTTATGTAGATTGACTCCAAAACTGCTAGATGGAAGGACGACCAGGCTCTGCCAATTATCCGAAACATGTCGTCATTATAGTGTTTTGCACAATCTGGGTTGTCTAAAAGATGTTGACCAATGGCAGAATCACTTGTTTTAACAGTGTTTCTAGACCTACAAGATCGAGGAGGCTGTTCTATTTGAGGGGCAGTTTTGTTTCGTATGTTGGAAGGGACATGCTGTTTTATCCTATCCCCCAATCTTTGGGTTGTGCGTCCTACGTAGCCAGAATCACACTGGCACGTAAATTCACATATGCAATAATGATGAAGTATGATTTATACTGAGAGATGGCAATTGGTTTTGATTAGCATGATATGTTTTAATTAATTGGTTTTAATTAGTGTCAGTGTAGCAAGGTATTGTAACAACTTTGAATAAAGAAACAAATCAATCTTATTTGCATATTCATTTGCTATCGGTTAGATGTTTGGGCAATTCTTGTACGTCAGCCCAGCCCAAACCGGAGACCATCGTCAAATATTTAAAGAAATGACTCAATCTTTTTCAAAAATACTTGGCACCAACGAAAGGTAAATCAAAGGTGTCATCTTTTGTTGCTAAGCAACCATCACAACAAAGTACGTTACCACAGCAACAACCGAAAGCATTTCACTTTCAACGTTACAAAGCACTAGGCCCAGATGAATTAGAAAAAGAGAAACAACGACATTTCTACATGAAAGCTCAACTGGCTTATAACTCCCTCTTTAAGCTCGGAATACATTGCAGTGGGCTTAAGAGGAATCGAAAACAGGGGGAAATGAATGGCTCCATTTTTGCAAAGTTCATATGGCTAATATGTTAGGGGATTTATATAATACAACAAAACCTAGCCCCATAAATTATGTTTCCCTAACAGTTATAAACCGCGAAGAAAGCAGCCATAAAGATTAATGGCTTCATGTCTTCTTACGTAGATTTTCTACCCACGCCCAAACCACAGTGTGAGGTAGATTTTCATAGAGGAATCCGAAAAAGGGTTTAGTACCTCGTAGGATTGATTTTCACCATTCCCAGAGCTTAAAGATATCATCCAAAGCTCCTTTTGACATGCAAAAGAGTTGATAAACTTGAAATTAGTATGGTGAAAATAGTTAACTTAACAAACATAGACATTGTTGGCCAGAGTTTAAGTAAAGTTGAAGTTTAATCTAGCTTATTCATGCTTCTAAGTGGCTAGAGCTAGAAACTGTAGACTCCAGTTATAGTCACGCCATGAAATGAAAGTTTAGCATATTTGGGCCTAATTTTTTATGTAACTGCAATCAGTAGTGTATCTTAAAGCGGAGTGACACTAAAAACAAAGTTTAAGGATTGGCTGATACGTATATGGCTTGTTTAAGAACAGTCTTAGAGCAGTCAGAGGAGCAACTTAGGACCGTCCTGCTTTGAGGCTGATCTCCACGAGGTGAATTTCGCAGCGAATTCGCGGCGAAGTCGCTGAGAAAGGATCAAGGCATGCGCAGTTTTAATTTTTGATTTCGATGCGAATTCACACTAAAGTAGAAAAGAGTTCTACTTTTTCGCGACGAAATATTTCGCAGCACCTAATAACGAATTGAAGCATGGTAAATTTGCTTGATTTGTAAGAAGAAAGTCTTGAAACATTCGCCATTCTTGCAGTTCTGTAAAATGGGCGCCTTAAGGTTGAGTTTTGGGAGAAATCAATAGATTCTTTCGCAGCGAATTCGCAGTCCCGTGGAAATCAAAAGACAATTTCTAAGAGAATTCGCAGCGAATTCGATGCGAAATTCGCCTCGTGGAAATCAGCCTTTATACGGCAAGCGTAAGACTTGTTATCGATTTGGCTTTAATTTTATTTTATCCTATATTCTTTCTTTTAGATACCAGAGACATCGCAAACAGTGTGTCGGTGGAGAAATCACCCGAAGAGCAAAACAACTTGATTAGTGGTAGGTTTGAATTACATTGTCTAGACAGTTAGCTACCCAAGAATGTAGAAAAATGTGCTGCAGGCTCTAATTGTTCCTTCATTAATTTTAAGCTTAGTTAATTTTCGATGCCTCGATCAGCAAGACTCGCTGCTTTTCAGGAGGCTGTTGCAAAATCAAATTACAATGAAAGAGAAATATTCACAATGTTAAGCAAGTGTAAAAATTAAACGCTATTTTATATTTTACCTACATTTAAAGGTAATTAAACTGGGCCTAGCTTGACCTTATGCTCTAATTCTAAACCTTTGTCCCATAAAACGAAAATGCCCGTAATGTATTTTCTTACATTGGGCTGCTGTTATCATAATTCGTCTTAATTCAGACACTTTAATATGCCATTCTCAGAAAAGCTAACGGAACTTAGATACCCAAAGGTAAATGGTTTCCCAACTTCACGCCTATCCGGTTTTCATGAGTATAAGCGGACAGGCGTCATAATCAAATTAGTACGGAATCTTAAAAGCAACGGATTACCAAATCCTTAATCCACAAAAAAGCTTTCTTCCGGCACTTTAGTTCTACAAAAGCGAGAATCGATTAACGTACACAGCAATGAACCGATACTGAAAACGTATGAAGCTGGGAGGAGTAACAACAAACTAACGTTTTTTACAAAGCAATTCTAGGACAATATATTAGGGTTTCCTTGAGGAGTTATACATTTTTTCGCGGTACAGAATTTAAAAATGGCTTTGAAAAAAGCAAACATGTTACTAAAGCTTTTTGTCTGCCACTCTTCAGAGCATGAAATGTCTGAACATAGATCGAAAACTCTACGCTAGGAAATATATACACCCAGTTGTTGATCGAAATAGGCCAATCAGAAACGCAAGCACATGACTATTAAGATTGCCACCAAGGCTACCAATGGAGTCCTAAGGTGAAAACGAACTCCTTCTGTCTACACAATAGTTGTTATACATCCCATTCTGCCGGCAAATATGTATCATATTTTTACTTGAAGGCGTTCACATAATATGAAATCTTCTATAGAAACAAAGATACAGAAGACTTCTGACACATATGCAGTACCTTCACATCTACCAACAACTGTGGTCACACCAATAAGAGAAACAGGCATTGTGAATGGAAATGCGAAGGAGCTGAGTACGTCATCAAAACCGACAGAATCATTTGAAACAACATCACAGATAAGTATGTATGAAAGAATGTTATACGAAAGAAGCTTGAAATATTAGTGACAAAATACCACATCAGTAACATCTTTCTATTATTTTTACAAAATATTTTCTTCAAATAAGAATCAGCTAACGAAAAAATGTCTCCTTTATTAGAAACTATAACTATTTTTTCACCAAATAACTAAACTGTCTAGGCCGTTGAATATCTAAAACTATACAAAAATTAATATGGATGCATGAAAAGGTAAAACATGCCTGAAGAAAGAGACCCTGAAATAGGCCGTCCATCGTTTTCCATGAATCTTGTGATGAACAAAACAGACAGGAATAACGCAAAACAACGAGAAGCTTATATTATCAAATAAGTTTTTCATAACCGTATATTTCATAAATAAATTCAAATTTTAGTTTTTCTTATTGGGATTATCTTATTGCATTGGTACTCGTCAAAAAAGGTGCCATTAGCATGCAGTGTTATGGTTGAGCTTTTTTCGTGCCAATTGGAAATTTTGCTTTTACAAAAGACTTTTAAGAAATATTACAGTTTGCAGTAGATAATTGTGCTTATTAAGTTTAAAGGCAGTGTGTCGCGCTGTTCGTTTTGTTGAATTTCGCGGGTCCTCGAAATTAGAGAAGCGTGACAAATTAGAACAACTCATCGTTAGCATCATTAAGCGTCCTTTGTTACGAAATGAAAATTCACTGAAATAGAAATTTTGTTCTTTGTTTCGATAAACCATTGAACGGCGCGACGTACTGCCTTTAATAACGGTGTTCATTCTACAAAAGGTCCTCTGAAGAAGTCATCAACAAAAAGCACATTAAAGAATAAAGAAGTAACTACACAGTCAACACAGATTACCGAAAGTGCAAGTAATCCTTCAACGCTTGCTCCCAGATTGCAAGTTACAGAAACCTCTAATCTTCCAATGAAAGAAACCAACAAAGGTAACTTCATAACTTTTACAAAATTTTGAAAGATTTTTCAAGCTTTTACAAGATAATCCAGTTCTCTTCATCTAAATAGTTTTCCTTCGATTTCACGGTACATGTTTCAATGGATTTATTCATTCGCATAAACTGTTCATCCAATTAATTTTCATGGCTTGTTTCAACGAAACACCTGTTTTCCATATTCCAGCTATATTATCGGAGCAAATAACCATTTCTGAAAGAAATATTACAAGCATTAAACAGGGGGCTGGCTTTCTTGTTTTGGCTTAAAGTCCGCGCAACTTTCTCTGTTTTTAAATCAAGATATTTTAGCTCTGCTTCTTAAAGGGTAATCTGTCGGCTTTGGGCTCAGCAAACCTTTTGGGCTCTCTCAGTGCCATTGGAAATCTGTCACACACAGTGGCGGCGCCAGCTGCTGCAGAGTGGGAGGGTAATGGGTGTTACCCGTGAGACCACGCCCTATTGGCCTCGTTTCAGTGATTTGTATAAGGTCAAATTTCCTTAAGAAATATGATCTACCCCTACCTAGTGCTTTTAATCCGTTTTTAGACGAAATATGTAGACCATGCTTCGACAAAAGTGGGGAGGTAATTACTTCCCCCCCCCATACCACCCCTTGGCACCGCCACTGGTCAAACATTGTGTAAGAGTGTATTGTATTTATCAATCTTTAACTTTGTATCTTTAATTGCCATATCTTTGGTAAAAATGTATTGAATAAATTGGAAATATATTGCTAAATTTTAAATCATACTTGAAAATGTTTATCACTTTGTTGAATTCAGGTGTTTAAAGTTACATTTCTCCTTGTTGCTATAGTTACAAAATCCAATGCAACAGTGACTGCTTCAACAAACCTAAGTGCAACACCAACAACAAAAAGGCTTACCACAGAAATCAACAGTATGTATCAATATATGAGTATAAATATATATATTTATAATCTCAGGTTTATTTCTTATGTAAAGCGTTTCTATTTTTCTATTCAGTCATCATTTATGCACACCGTAAATCCTTGAATTGCCCCCCTCAAAAAGCCCCCCTCCCCTCGAATAAGCCCCCACCCTAGAACTACAAAATGTCAATAAGCCCCCCCCTCCCTCGAATAAGCCCCCACTGCTACCTTAAAATCTCAATTGGACCCCTCAATTTGATGAGTTTTGCAATTGGCATTACCATCACAACAAATTCATACTTTTGGTGGTAATTAATTAAATGCTCATAAAGAAATTCCTACTAAAATAAACCAGGTCTTTCAATAACGTCTTCTTAATGTCAACAATAATTCTATAAGCCTCCCCCCTCGAATAAGCACCCATCCAAAAATATCAAATATAAATAAGCCCCCAGGGTGCTAATTCGAGGATTTACGGTATTCTCATATTTGTTAAAACTACACATTTTCACAACAAACCTAATAATATAAGATTAATTTACTTAAGGTTTTCAAAACACAAACACTAATAACAAAGAAATCAATTGATAAAAATGCTCAAAACCAAATAACTATTTCACCATTGAGAGCAAGATCAGATGTGCTTCAGCAATCAAAAACTAAAATCGACCAAAAAGATCAATTTTCAGACAAATTTTAGCAGACACATTGGTGCAAGGATTAACATGTTTTTCAACAATTCAGATTTCAATTTTAAGAGTGGCATGGACACCATGTCCCGGACCATAACACCACTGAGCCTGATGCAGATGTCAACTGATCATTTTCTTTTGACTGCTAACCAACCATAACAAGGACCTGTGTTGATTGCTTTTTCGGGACTATCACTGGTGGACCCCCTCAATGTACCCCCTACACCCCTACCATAATCATTTATATGAACCTTTTACTTCAACTTGATCCATTATCAAACTTTTATTGGGCTTGCTAACTAGGTCTAATTTTGCTTCATCTGAAGGTGACCTAGTAAACATTTTAGAAACTGACTATAAAAATTAGGGACAAATCTTGTTCAGCTTATTAAATACAATAATAAATTTCAGTTAAAATTATGCAGCTGTCTGTTTAAACCTATTTGATCCACAGCAATAATAACCAATCTGTGTGATAAATGTATGAAGTCTGTACGTTTTTCTATAATATTAAGGGGTTATCAGCACAATTTCTTAAAGCAATAATTGTTTTTGTCAGATCAAATTAAAGAGAATATCGCCAACAGAACAACAACAGCCATACCAACAGCTACAGAGACACCAGTGAAAGCAAGTTAGTATTCAAAAGAAATTCAACTTATTTTTAAATGCACTGAAACAAAAAGCTGCATCTTGTAAGAAAGGCACTTTAAGATTATTGAAAACTTGTGATTATCCTTAAAATATGACCTCATGTGTCAATGAGTGGAGAAATATAACTAACTTTCATCAAGATAATAAGAGCTCTATATTGAACCTTTTTATAATAGATAAAGGGTTGGATAACGTGTTCATAGAGTTGTGTAGTAGACGATTCACAGGACCGGTCTTGTTACCAGTGCGTGTGTTTCTTATATGCAGTGGTGTCGCATAGCTATTCTTGCTGGGGGTGTAAGAGATGCAAAACCATATTTTACCGACAGAAAATCTTTTGTTACATTAATATTTTGTTATACATTAAATTCTACCAACGAGTTCTCTGAAAGTTGAGGGTGTACACCCCGAACCCCTCTCCCACCACATGCTACGCCCCTGCTTATATGTTCTTTGTAGGGTTGCCATCCTAAAAAGTTAGGAATGGGGGCTTTGCTGTAGGCCACTTTTCAGGGGCACATGTATACAAGATACTTTTGATGACTTGAACTTTCTGATATTGTGTTGTATTCTTTTTGCAGAAAGTTGTGTAGACAAACTTGGCACTCATTCCTGCAAAATTTTGGCAAAAAGATATCCTAATTACGATCTTTGCAAAGTACTAAAAGTAATGAGTATCCACTGCACAAGATATTGTGGTCTTTGTGGTAAGTTTCACTATTTGCATACCTCATGTGTTACCTAAACGCACAAAGGGGCCAAACAACAGTAACAGAGCAATAAAAATACAGATGAAAAATTGTATTTATAACACTACCGTAGAATAAATGAAATGGTTGGGAACATCATAGTGTGAGAGCAATTAGGGGCAAAAGCGGTTGTTCATTGCAAACAAAGGACTCGTGTACCCCAAAATGCCTTTTTGACTTTAAGAAGCATTCTCCAGGACATTTCAAAGTTTCAATTACAAAAGGATTTTGTTCAAGGCTTGGTTCTGAAATTCCTTAACCGACTGCCAAATTTGTATACAGAAAATCCCTTAGCCGTTTTTTAATATTCTCTTAAACTATTTCTTAACTTAACGTAAAAAACCGTGCAATGAATGATCTATTTTCTTCTTACATTTTAAAAGTCTATACCGTACCAAGCACAAGGCAAAGAGGAAAAGCTTTTAAGACTCACGATATTTTTTAAGAGAAGTGCCGTGCTTTGAAGACTGGTTTAAGGGCGTTCCACGATCTTTAACTTCGAAAAAATTTATTTTGTAAATAGCCATCAGAAAGAACTCGCCGCTCACTTCCAGTATTGTTTTGCTCACATGATTGTGCGATTAGAATTTCGCGCCATGTTTCTGTCTCGATTTCGTAAACGTCTATTCTATACATTATATGAAGATAAAAGTTATCTTGATTTTATATTATATATATGAGATAAAATTTGTTGCAACCAGGCACAAATTTTCTGTAATAAAATTAACATCTCTGAATTGGCAATAAACACTTCGTGTTAGAGATACTTTGATCAAATTAAAAAGCACCTTTTAAGTGGCTTCATGCCGAGGTCAGTTGGTCTTTGAAGCCTTTTAATGCAATTTTTGGAACTAAAACACAAACAGGATACATAGCTGATCCCGTAAGATTATTTGATAAAATTTTCAAGAACTTTAATCTTGATAATGCAATTAATACTTCCGACAATAACATGTTATAAAACGTAACACAAGTTATAGACAAACAAGTTGCTTTGGGTTTGAAAGTAAGCAACCTGGAATTGATAAGACTGGGGAAAAAATAGATGGCTGAGAGCAAAGATGTTATCTTTGCTGAGAGTGATTCCATTTTGCAGAAACATTTATAAGAAATTAGCCATTTTATATTGCTTTTAATGTGAGTAAGTTAGGTTTTCACATAGTTTTCACACGATCCACTACTGTGTTTCAGGGGTGCCGGTGTAATATGCGTTTCGGTCCCCCCATGCGAAAGTGTCCGGGGGGACCGAAACGCATAGCAAAAAGACACTATGCAAAAGTGTCCCCTCTATAAAACAATAGGGGGACACTTTTGCATAACAAAACTGTATGCGAAAGTGTCCGGGGGGACCGAAATGCATAGCAAAACGACACTATGCAAAAGTGTCCCCTCTATAAAACAATAGGGGGACACTTTTGCATAACAAAACTGTATGCGAAAGTGTCCGGGGGGACCGAAACGCATAGCAAAACGACACTATGCAAAAGTGTCCCCTCTACAAAACAATAGGGGGACACTTTTGCATAACACAACTGTATGCGAAAGTGTCCGGGGGGACCGAAATGCATAGCAAAACGACACTATGCAAAAGTGTCCCCTCTGTAAAACAATAGGGGGACACTTTTGCATAACAAAACTGTATGCGAAAGTGTCCGGGGGGACCGAAACTTATAGAAAAACGACACTATGCAAAAGTGTCCCCTCTACAAAACAATAGGGGACACTTTTGCATAACAAAACTGTATGTGAAAGTGTCCGGGGGGGGGGACCGAAACGCATAGCAAAACGACACTATGCAAAAGTGTCCCCTCTATAGAACACTATAAAACAATAGGGGGACATTTACCTAAAAACTGATTGCCCTATCCAAAACATCTATGGAAGAGGTCAATAATTGAAATATCGCTCTGGTTAAATTATTCATCAAAATGTCTTATTGATAGGATCAATAAAATATGATTGACTTTCTTCAAATTTGTAATGGTATAACTATTGCTTCAGTGAAATTACCATCAAATTCTTAAGAATTGTAGTTTGCAATTTCGACATTAAGAATTGTAGAAAATATCGTGGAAATTGAATGGAAACAAAGTAACGTTTATTCATAACTGTATGGCAAAAATTTAAGGGAAACGTAGAACACTTTATTTAGATCTTATAAAGAGAGGAAATTACAGCTGAAGAGGTAGGACTATTGACACATGAACATAGCATACAGTGGAATCCTGATACAATGAACCCCTGGTTTAACGAACTTCCGATATAACAAACTATTTTCTGGTTCCCTTCAGAAATCGTTATATCGGGATTCCACTGTATTTGTTATGTCAAACGAAATCAATAGGTAAAACCAATATATTGTTTCATATTCATGTGAGACCATGCTATCCACTATCTAGGTCTTGGCTACCGTAAGCAGACGTATGGCCTTATAATGCGATTCAAGGTGCACACAAAATTTAGCCTGGGTATACATTCCACTGCAAAGTTCCCAATGGCAGAGACAGAGAAAGAGTGGGTGGGACATCTCGGTGTAATTGATTTTGTATTTCGCCGAATTCTGATGAGATAATTCTGGGAAAGGGTAATATTTTAGGAAATTATTATACTTTATTCTGTGTAACCAAAAAAATTAGTCTTGAGGGCATCCTACTTGTAAAATAGTTACTTTCTGGGGTTAAAAAGGCACTTTTTGACTGCAAAAAGGTGTGGAAATTTTTTCATTCTGTCCCAACCAGTTCCATAACACTCTCTTGTCATATACTTTAATCATGTCATGTACTTTAAACAAATTAATTTAAGTTTCTGATCCATCATTCTCCAAGGCCTTTTTTGTTAAAAAAAGGAGAAAAGGTGGGTTTTTTTCAAGTCTTAACCTGGGTTGTACAAGAACAACTATAAAGTAAATTACCATATGATTATATATTAGCATTATTGTATTAACTCCTTACACTGGTTAATAATAGAGCCGCACTAGCATATTTAGTCCCAAGCATAGATGAGCCTATGAACTAATGTGAAAATGAAATCTAATGAAATTTGAATAATCATTGAATGCTGAATTTTTGTCTCTGTAGTTACAAAAAGGCATTTTATGAGTCGAATAAAAACATTTCATTATTATGTATATGAACAAAAAGAAGTTATTTCTCAAATTTTAATAGATAAATATATCTCCTTAATCATGCCTCCTCGATTTACTTGCGACACGAGGCGACATTCTGTGACTTATACAACTTTTCTCTTCAAATGAATATTCAAGGGCGGAAAGCTATTTCAAGGTTTTGATAGATTTTGAAATTGAAACTTTGGACTTGAATATTAATTTGTTTTTGTGTTTCCATTTTTGTATTCCGTTTTTGGTTAAACTTCGATTTATTGCTAATACTCCGATTCTTTCTAAAGGGAAAAAAGTGGAGTATCTGTCTTCAATTCTGAAATGAAGAAAAATTGATAAAATTCAACGAGGGCTATGTTAAATGATTACTGTGATTTCTTTTAAAGACAATCAGCAAACATTAGTCTTGTTGTTCTGGAAAAAATCAAATCTCATCCAATTTGTATTTGAATTGACCTGTACCAAAATACACCATTGTATGGAATTTCTCGTAGCGAAAAGAAGTTTCATTATGATGAGTTTTCAGTTGCCTATTTATAGGCGCGAAGGTGTCCAGCTTTATCTCCGTTGATTCTTTGTAAGCAATAGCGAGATAATGTTTTCAACTTTAACGTTGAAAAATAATCCCATTTTACTCAGACTCTTTGATATCAGAAGGAAGAATGTAATTCTTTGTCAAAGAAGTTTATATGTCCCCTCCTTTGCTACCCAACTTTGTCGTTGATATTCTAGTTGTACCTTTACATAAAACCTTTCAGTAAGGGGTCTCTGATTGGGCAATTGCAAGATACAATTCGCCATTAATACATGCTGATGCTAGATAGTTTGATAAAAAAGGGTCGAGTTTCATATATGGTGATTTGAAGAGATGTGTACATATTGCGAATTTTCCAATTTAGGGGCAATATTATGCATGCTTGTATCGTGCATAAAACAGTTTTACATAAAATTTGATCTTTAGAATTAATCGAAATTCACTTGCCTGAATCTAAACTCAGACTACGATATATTTGGTAGTTTTCAATTTGAAAGCTCGGTATTGCGGTAAAACGAAAATTTCCTTGCAGAATTGCGTTAATAGGAAATTTTCTATGCGGAATCCTGGTATCTGATCTCACCCAAAGAGCCACCCCCCCCCCGTTCCCTTGAAATTTGAGGGAAAATTGCAATTTATAGACATCTGTTACTGAAACATCTTGTCTCCAGAAAGTCAGAACAGCTTCCAAAGGTCCTTGTGCCAAATAAAAAATTTGCAGCCCCCATGCCTACAGTAGGATGGTCTCCACTCCAATAAGTAACTAATCTTTTTATATTGAGACTTTGTATGAAATATCAGTTGTAAACCTCTTCACTCCCTTTATTTTTTTCAAAACCACCACAATTTCCTTTACCTCTTCTGAAAGATACACTGAAAGGCTAAGTGGCCATATTGAACTTTGTAATGCCCCTATTTGCATTGAAATCTGTTATTTGTTTGCCAAACAGGGAAATGCCTAGGTACTACCTACCCCTGATGTGGCTAACACAGTTGATTTTGTGCATTTTATATTCATATGCATTTATTCTTATCATATCCATAAGGAATATTATTGATATGTTTTTTTTAATAGGTCTTGCTAATGAAAGTTAAGAACCACAAAATTAAACTAACATTGTAGTCTCTGAACTGGTTAGAAGGTTTACCAAAGATCTCCCAAAGGTCTGAAAAAAGGTCTGAAAAAAGGTCTGAAAAAGGTCTGCCAAATACCTGAAAGCATTAATAAGAAAAGCATTGAAAGTTTATATTACATAAAATCTTTATTTGTCTGATAAATCTGACAATAAATACATGCATTTTGAGAAAAACAGCTCTGATTTTATTGTTTTTTCTCAATTATTATTTCTCATTTTTATGCAAAAAAATCTGAACACAAATGTCTATTGTGTAAGAGCTGTGCAATAAACCCCTTAGTGAATGAGGGCTAAGTCAGAGATCATGTCAGGCTTATTCTAGCAAAAAAGTACAATCTCATGGTATTATACAGTAAACATTATGACCCCACAATTGTACAAAACAAATAAGAAAATTTTTTCATGATTGTCAATTGTTTAAACCATTTTAAAAATTTTAAGAAACAAAAATAATGTATTCTTTCCATCTATCAAAGTAATGTGAACCCTAAGACAGTTGTAGTGTTTACATATTATTAATGATGATGACATCGTCATATCAAATTTACACTATACAAGAAACATCTCATCCATTGTTGTCTTGTTTAAGTTTATTGAGTAAGAGTTTTCAGAAGATGTATTATTTGAAAAAGAAAATGCTCAGCTCAGCATCAATAGAGAGTGTTTGAAAAACCAAGAACAATAATTGTCAATGTCAAGAACATCCAAATTGAAAAGCAGACATTCTGAACAATATTACCTCTTAAGCAAAACAAAATTAGCAATATTTTATGTTTATACTTGTAAATATCAGTACAGAATATTCAAGATAAAATGTTTTCAGACAAAAATTTCCTCAATTTAAAAAAATTAATAGGGGGATTTGGATCATTTATTGATATAGAAGATGCCTAAACTTGAAAAGTATACAGTTTATATACACATCTAAATACTTTGCCTACTTTGTCTCTTAGTTGAAAAGAAAGGATGCAAAAATTCCACCTTGATTCTAGAGACTTTGATAACTTTTTTCAGAGGTGTCATAAAGTTTAATGGAGGGGCTGTCCCTTTTAACATGGGGTAGAATATCTTCCCCGTCTAATGTATGCATGCTTCAAGGGGGCACTAGCCCCATATCTTTTCAGTAGCAGCATCTTGGAAAAAATACTATTAAATGGGCATGATTAAAGACAATGTCGATATTCACGATAAAGTTTACTATATATTCAAATTGTAGCAAGGCTTAGGCCAAACAGAGCAGGGACGAATAAATTATATGTCAACATTCACGCCTTTCATATGCAATTAATGTTAGATTTGTACATAGCTTTTCTTTACAATCAAGTATGCACGAGTAAAAAAATTGATTTTAAACACAAGGGAGCGTTTCTTGTGAATAAACCATCAGTTTTTGCCACGATTTCACGAATCAAGCTGATGGGCCTAAACTCACCGTATCAACTTTCTATTTCGGCTTACTATTATCATCTACCGCAAGAAATCTAAGCAATCTTTGCATTATAAATAATATATTTTTGGATTTCCAGTAAATTTAACAGTCATCTTGAACTTTAGAATATATCAGCATCTTGAACTTTTTCTCGAAGCTTCGCTATACACTTCCGCCATTACCACTTGGTCACTGAAACGCTACCCGTTTCACGAAGGTTACTGAAACGCATATACTTATCGCCTCAAAGGGGACACTTTTGCATGGGGGACCGATTAGCATACTACACCAACACATTTTGGAGTGAGGGGCTCTAGACAAATTAGCAAACATTAATGGTGGTTTTTCCACCCTCATCCCTGATGCCACAAATTTAATACCATACTTAAGCAAGAGATTGAGGGGGCTACAGCCTTTAGCCCCCCCCCCCCCCACCCCAGCTTCAGCTTGCCTAAAAACCACGTATTTCATGAATTTATGCAAGGTACTCAGACCACAGTATATAGTAAATCAATTTTTTCTCACTGAAGACCGATCATCGATAATTTGCTATCTTATTTTATCGTTTCAGGTGCCAGGATACAAGAATTAAATAAACACGTCATAAAACCAGGTAATCCTTGATAACTCATATTGATAAACTTCTGAAATTAAAAACAAAAATTTCATAAAACTTAAATATTATTCTTTATTGACCAACGGCTTTGCTGTAATATGAGCTCATAAAAAGGAAGAGAAATTAATTTCGGAGAAACATTGATGAAGAATCAGCCATTTTATATTTTGGCAATGTGAGAAAGGCTCTTGCACGATCAACCATTTTGTTAAACAATACGAGCGTAATTCTTAAAATATATAACGAATTCAGACATATGTAGATAGTAAATCATTTTCTATAGCTATAATTTGATATCTTCTTTGATCCTTCAGGTACGGTAAAGCAAGAATTAAAAAAGCAAATCAGAAAACCAGGTAATTCTTAACTTCAGAATTTAGCAATTACTATTTCATTAAATTCAAATTATTCTTTTTTCGTTATCAGTGGCCGAAATGTAGCAAAAATTCAAGCAATCTTATTCTAGAGATTTCCTACGACTGCTTTCCCTCTAATAGGCGGGGTTTGGGTGGGGAATTTGGTACAAAATTAGGTACAACCTATAGTAGAATCTACCTGGTTTGTCATTTCATGGTCCTAAAACATCTATATTCATGAGAAAATGGCTTTCTGATGAAAAAAGAGAGACTTCTTATAAATCATACCCCAGGGGCGGACACTTTGGCAAATATTGGGGAGCAAGCTTATTGTTTTAATAGGATGACGTCACATTTCCCATTGTTTTAGAACACAAGACCATTGTCCTCTAAAGTATTGGTGGACAGTGGCCCCCCTCGCCTCCCCCAAGTGTCCGCCACTGTCATACCCTACATAAATCTTCTTATATATCATACCCCAAAACTTTATTAGAAACCAATCTTTAAAATGGGATTTTTAAAACCAATGCTTGATCCTCTCTTGTTTATAGTTTGCAAAGATTTTTCAAAGATATTCTGCAAGCGGTTCCAAATACATTGTGATGAGGATTCGCTCAACGGGAAAAGGATGCGATACTACTGCCGTAAGAGGTGCAAAACATGTTAATGTGAGTAGCACATTTTGCAATTTTACAGAAAAGTTATAGAGATCTCACTGAAAACAGCATGTTCGAAAATTGCGTCCTTGTGACATGTCCTATACCATAAATCCTCGAAATGCCCCCCCCCCCTCGAAAAAGCTTCCCTCGAAAGCCTCCACCCTAGAACTACAAATTATCAATAAGCCCCCCCCCCCCCTCGAATAAGCCCCCACTGCTACCGTAAATTCTCAAATTGTACCCCTCAATTTGATGATTTTCGCCATCTGAGGTTGCTTATGGCGTTTTATTGAATTGCCACAACAAATTCATACGTTTGGTAGTAATTAATTAAATGCTCATAAAGAAATTAATACTAAAATAAACGAGGTCTTTTAACAATGCCTCTCTAATGTCTCCAATACTTTCATAAGCCCCCCGCCCTCGAATAAGCCTCCATTCAAAAATTTCAAAAATAAATAAGCACCAGGGAGCTAATTCGAGGATTTACGGCATCTAAGCCTATCCTGAATACATATCACAAGCTCTGGAAGGGGGAAAGAAAAGAAAAAACTTAGACCAAGCCTTTTTTACTGTCAGAAAAAGCCCGTTTACCAACAAGGAACGTCAATTTTGTCAATAAGGAAAGCCAATGACCAACTTTTGGTTACGTAAAGCCAGTTTCAAAATCATAAGAATGCATCACAAAAATACATTGCCAAAATTGTACCCCATCCCTAACCTTTCCTCATCGAAATTAGACGGAATCCGTTGAACCGCTACTGTTTTAAACATTTACATTGCTTTAAAAATTACCATTTGATTCCAAATTTTCTGCAATGAAAAACTTCCCCTACAATATTTTTACCATTTTCCTACAAAGTAACATTAAAAAATTCAAACAAAGTAAAGTTTCTTATAACCAACTTTCTCTTCTTGCCATAAGTATGTATTCCTAAAATTTTGAAACATGTATTTCGGAAATTTGGTAGCATGTTTGCTTGAACATGGAAACAAAGCATAGGAAAGTACTTTTTCCTCTGCCACAGAGTCATGCCATGTTACGTCAATGTAATGACTAAAGGCAAGCTAGCAAGGTATTTCCTTTGTTGAGGTAAACGGACATTGATATCCAGAGGCGGATCGAAAGTAACGTGACAAGGAGAATGACGCATTTGATTGGTTCCTTCTTTTTGACCAATTGGCTTTTCGATGCAAATTTCTATTTACCTTTAGAGATTATCCGATGTTTTAACTTTGAGGAGTATCGGACAAAGTGTGCTTAAAGACGACATGCTTCCGCCATTCCGGTCATCTTCAAATTTTGTGGTACAGAAATTATCTGGACATGTAGAGCTTTTATGACAATATTCTAATGCTGGCATTCTTTTTCAGCCCTTGGCAAAAGACAGAAGGAACTTGGTTAAAAATGCGGGTGGAGAACTCAAGTCATGACTACTTTATTTATTCTTTATGTTGTGATAAATATGCTGAAAAGCTGGAATTTTCTGTAAAATTTCTTATTGGCATCATTAATAGTTTCTTATTTTAAAGAAACTTTATGTAAACTTATTTGATGATATAAAAAAGAATTGATGATTGCTACATTTGAAAATTCTTTGATTTATCATATTTCTCCAACAGCAATACACCATTGTGCTAGATTATAGACGAAGTAGCAAAATGATTCATTATATACCTACTCAAAATGTTTGTTTTTAATTTTGTGGTGTTTACACTGAGTTAGATGTTTTTGTTTGCGCTTTTATTCTGCATTCATGTTGAAACAAATAGATAACGAATGAAAAAAATACGGTTTTCTTATAACTAATTATCATTTTACACGCAAACTGGTTGCTTAACGCACGAATTTTATGGCTGCACACCACAGTAGCTTGACAAGAAGAGTGACAGGAGAATTGACATCTGTGAACCATTCTGCATGCGCCATCCAAACTACGATTATTTTTTAAAAAATCTTTTAACATTCAAATTGGCAGAAACAGACTGTATCTCGCAATTCTGATCTCTCACGAATCAAAGCAATTAACCAGGGAGTATACTTTAATATGACCATGATATGAGGGCTCAGCCTAGACTTTATCACGGACACCCAAAATATAAATATCTGCCAAAATCAAAACCGAAAGATCTAAATTTTGCGAAATAGCATTTCAAAAAGTTTTGTGCCTTAGCATGTGTATTCCAAAGCCAACGTCCTTAACGAAACATAGTCAATTTAAAACAGCAAATTGAAATAATATGGGGTATAGAAATTTAGAACGTTTTGCCAAACCAATTGAAAATAAAAAAGTCGAGAATTTCAGTTCCAAAAAATAAGCAGAGTGCTCCAGTGAAAAAATTTTCGAGTACACTCCATGGGGATCATTGAACTTTCTTTTTTGTAAGAATACATTAAAATTTTTCAGCCTCGATTTTCTTGAAAAACCTTCGTTTTTGAGTCTGAATACCTTTTTAAAGTATTATTACTTTTTCAAACCCGATAAAGGAAACATCTCCTGCGCTTGAATGAAAGAAAAACAGGTTTTTAAAATAGCGAGATTTTCCCGTCATGCAATTCTCTGTTATGAATATGGCAAAACAGGCAACTGCTGGAAATGACTCACAATTATGCGAGCTGAGGCTGAGCAATATTCTTACAATATTCTTAAAAATTGGATGATTCCGAGTCTGAATACCCTTATAAAGAAAAAGAGAGCACCAGTTAACCATTGAAGTAAAGTATTCACTTTAAAGTTTTTACGTAGTATTAAGTATTATAAACTTATGTGGTTTGTAGTGTTATACTAAGACTACAGTAGAAACTCGCACTAAAGAACCTAGGTTTTTTTCTGGCAGCCTGAATAGGTTCTTAATTAACTGGCTGCTATTCTAAATTCCAGTCTAAAAGGTTCTTAACAAGGCTCTTATATACGTACAGGCCTTGCACACATTAACAATGTTTTCCACCGCAATAATTCTCAAAAAGGGACACACTTAAACCAGCTTTTTTAAAGTTAAATTTTAACCAATCAAATGAATTTGTGTTGTTAGATTGTCCAATTAGAATACAACATACCATAACCTGATTAACTCTAAAAACCCTTTTTTCTTATATATATTTATATATATAAGAACCTTTCAAAATTTCTTGATTATGGGGTTTAAAAGATTAAATTTCAGCCTCAATGTTCTTATAAAAACAGGTTCTTTTATGCGGGTTTCTGCTGTATGAACTTCGGTTTCTTTTGGCATTGTGTTTCCATAACTCTGATAATGAGGACAGGACAAATATGATACAAAATATCACCTCTACTAAAAACTGTACATATTACAGCTGGGATTGTTGATGAAGGTTTGTTTTTCATTTTTTTTAATAAAAATGTTCTTGAATTGCTTCTGGTTTATTTGAGTTCTTTAAGCAAAATCTTTCCTTTTGAAATTGGAAACATTCAACGAATATTAGAAACAGAGTTATCGCCAAAGGTGATTCCGGAGAAGTGGTTTTTCTTGATGTAAGATCTAGATAACATGTAAAAAACTACTTTGTGGCTAGGGGATCTTTTAGGAATTTTTGCTGATGGGGATTTAGATGAAAAGAGCCTTTTCAGAACAAAAAGGAGTATAAACGAGACAAAAAGGAAAGGAAGCAATGTACATAAAGCAAACAGTGCACTTAAAGCAAATGGGAACATTTGGGCCTTTTAAAATTCAACTTCATTTTGAATGTTTAGCTACACCAAAAAAAATTCTTCGCAAATGTTGTAATTTTTGCTGTAGACAGCCGAGTGTGGTTTGTCGAACATCGGTCATTTCAGGCTTATGTTTCAAAAGCAACACGTAAGGTAAAAATTATAAATAAAGAGATTCTTACATAAAAACAATTTTTTTTGATAGAAACTATTCTGTAAGAACACGAGCCTAGAAATTGGTTGGAAGTTAAGAAAAAGTTAAGAAAAAAAATTGACTGAGTTACTGTCAAATGCAAATTTAAAAAAGTTGTGAAACCCCTTTAAAAAAATTCATCTCAGAAATAAAAAGTTTTTGCCATGTAGGGGCTAGGGATGCTTAGTCGGTAAATTTTTCCAACTTGTCAGCGAAAAACGGATGCCTCATTCACTTTGTTGACAAATGGGACTTGACTACAACAGCTAGCAATTACACTGCCTTGCTTACAAATTCATAGTTTAAGAACATATTAAGAACAATCCAGCCTTAGAGTTTTGAAAATTATAAAACAGCCAGCCTGTATCTTGATTGTACTGTCAAACTTTCATATTATGAGTTCTAAGCTCCAAACGCAAAACTTTTTGCAGTACAAAATGTTGATAATAATAATAAAATCTATACATTTTGTTTAAAATTGATTAGAAAAAGTAAATAACGAAGAAAAATTGTACGTTGACTCCAATTTTTGCAACTAGTAGTCGGTCACATAAAATTAAAGGTAGCCAAGCCACGTAACCAGGTAGGAGAAAGATTCAGTTGTCGTGGTAATTCTTACATCACTGGACCAATTAGTAACGGAATTCCTTTCCTACTCATAACTGCAAAAAGAAAGCGGTATTCTAGCAACAGGATGTTTCTGTCAGTTCTACGAAATGCACTGGTATCTTACTCATCAAAAACAATGAGTTTGTTGTCATAGTTGTCATGACATGAAAACAAGGGAGGCTATTATTTAAAACGAGGTCTCATTCTGGACCTTTGATCGTGCCAACATTTATTCTATTTAAAGCCCTGAGCTGTCAAGTTCAGTTGAACCAAAGTACTTTAAATATTTTTGTGAAACTGAACACGTTTCTATTGTATAAATATTGTTGTCAATTGAAGCTGAGTTGACAGTTGAAATCGATAAACAGAGGGCTGAGGAACGACAGATGGCCTAACCACTACGCGGTTGGATCGAAAACAAAGGTTCACGGTTCAGATTTTAAATATTTAGATAGCGGAACTGGCGCAAATATCAGGGCTTACCTTTTAGCGAGGATTGTTGATGGGATTCTACAAAGATAATCAATTTGCATCCATTATGAAGTCGAGGAAATTCTCTGTTGCCGGCATGAAATTCTTAAAAGATAACAGCAAATTATCTTTGGCTGAAGACGATATTATTCGTGAAGGATATTTGTTTAAATACTCATCGTCAGTTCGAAAGCAATGGCGTGCAAGATATGTCGTACTCACAAACTCCGGCCTGTACTTCTACAAGCACATGGGTGATTTTAAGTCCTTCCCTTTGGAGATGCTTCCTGTTCAGAACCTTACAATGACTTTGGAAGAACTAGGAGTTGGTAAATCGAAAATGTTTTGCATTAAGTTATCAATGCCAACTCTTCTCAGCAAGAAAACCCTCTTACTGGGGTGTCATAATGGCGAAAACCGAGATGAGTGGATGACAGCTATTCTTCAAGCTTTAACAAACCAAAGGATGGAAAAGCGAGATCAGGAAAGAATTTCGGGTGTTTTCGACCAACTAGACGGACATGCCAAAAGACATTCGAGATCGTTGACTGACTTGTCGTTGTTTGGAGCGAAGAAACCTGATAGACCAAAATCGGCTGAATTCTCATGGCTGCTTAATGTCACTCAAAATAGAGACAATGCAGATTTTAAGAAACTGCGAAGAGCGAAAGCACTATCACTCGTTGAAAACATAAATGTCCGCAATGATTTTTTTCTTGAATAAAAGTATACTCAACCACAACCCTCCCTTTCAGCGGTTACCAATTTCAGTATAATGTCAGATTAAGCAACAAGTTTCCAAGGAGACTTTTCTGATTGATTCCCTGTGTTTCTTCCCAAAATTTTTGCTATTAGTAAAATAATATTTTCAATCCAAGCAAATATTCAACAGTGGAAACTATGAAATGTAGTCATTGTTATATAACTTGTTGCTGCAGAAGTTTGTAGTCATATGATTAACAGGCTCCTAGCATCATGTCAGCCATGCTCATAGGCAGTTGGGTACATTGGGTGCAGCCATACAAGTGACACCCCCTTGGACTCAAGTATAGAGTTAATTATTTATCTAGTTGTTAGAACACAATGTACTTAATCTGCAAAAGCTGTTTTTGCTAGGAAGGGTGTATCTTTTGAGGAAAACAATTTACAGTATTTCCTTTCCTACTTTACAGTATTTGGTATATGAGAACCTCAGTGAGTATTCTTATACTTCTGTTTGTCTTACTCAAAACCCCAGATTTTAGATGCTTAAAATCTTAAATTGATCGAGAAAAACTTATGTTAAATAGTGAATAATATATCAGATATAAATGTAAAATTATTCCTTCAGTATCTTGTTTTCAGTATTTGTATTAATCAGAATTGTACACTTCACTATCAAGAGAAAACAATAATATATTTAATGATCTTTAGTAGTTGACTGTAAATATATCAAGTTTCAGAACCATCATATATTATTTAAGACCTATTTGGTGTAACTGTGATTCTTGTTGAGTTTTCAATGTATCTCAGATTTTTTTAAATTTCTTTAAGAATCTGAATGCCTGTATCAATATTTTAATTTCATGTACAAATGAAAGAGTAATATAACTGAAGACAACTTTTCTGTTTCTGTATACCAATTCATGTTTTCTTAGCAACATCATACCTTAAAGGAAATTTTTGTTCTGCCTGATATTTCATTCATTGGTTATGGTAAAAGAAAAAATATTTGTCTTTTTCAATCAAAGAGCAACAAAGATCACAGAGCATATTATGAATTGAGGGGGCTTAACAGTTATCAGGGGCTAAACATACTAAAAACGAAGAGCAATACGATTTTTGTATGGTTTTAAGTATATTTTGGAAAATATTTGAGGGGCTAAACCACCTCAACCCCACTACTTATGTGGTCTGTAAAGGAAAATATCTGTAATTATTTGTAGTTTTTGTTAGAATTCCAATGTATGATGTAGGCAGTACTATCTGGACAGAAAAGCAATGTTTGTTACTGAAGATGATGATGATGAACTTTTTATCATGGTTGTACTTGCAAGCATGCTAGAGCCAAGGGGCACTTGTTTACATAAGCATGATATTGTGGCATCAAAAATAATGGGGAAAACTACAACAGGAGTTAGCAAACTCGCCTACAGCTCCCCCCCCCCCCCCCCACACACACACACACATACTCCAAAATGTGCTCCGGCGTCCTTAACTTTTGAAGATCGATAATCATAGTCAAAGTTTATTTTCTTACAGCGTAAACAAGCACACTGGTACTTCGTCTCAGCGAGGTAACGATTCCAGTTTTGTTATGTATGACGAACGAAGATCTTTCGTGCCCCTTTGTATAGAGTCAGCGTTCATTAATCTAGACATGCAACCCACATGGCTTACTTTGATAAAGACTTAGGAAGTTTGCTTTACCATTCTAAAGAACTTCTGTGTTACATTCAAAGTTGTCATGCGAAAAGTAAGACACGAGGTCGGCCTTTCAACTCACCTGAATTCCTAGTTTGAAAAGCGTACCTTCAAGTGTTCGTTGTGCTGAGCATTTTCCGAGTGTGGGAGATCGAAAACCTTGTAAAACCTAGTAGGGGATGGGGGTTCACGCAGAAATTAGGCAAATTTTTTAACACAGTCAATTGAATACCAATGCTTCTACGCGGGTTAAGTTTGGCAGCAAACAGGACAAATACTACAAATCCCAATTTACATACTTTCTTTTCAGCATGCCACTAGATTGTTTGGAACAAAACCTCCCTGGGGACTTGGGATCTGCATTTATAGGGAATGGGATTCGATCAGAGTGGTGGCCATGGAAGATGCTTAAACTAATACCTGACCAAATAAACACTACATCTCCCACATTCGTGAATTGAACAATGCTTTTTTCAGACTAATATCGTGATGGTCACTATAAAATTTTGATCTTTGTCAACTGTACTGCAAATGGGACACTGGCTTTTAGGAAATACCTCCCAAAATTACGGTTCTTCGCAGTGCACGTGATGACGTCATTCACCCTTCAGGATTCTTTTGTCTCGTTCCGGAAATGAGGTTACAGCCCCGAAGACTGCCTAAAAGCGCCGGGTAACGGGATTATCCGGTTACCGAGTTCGTTCCATGTGTTGCTTTACTGGAGACAATATTAACCAGTCTTAAAACGAAACGATATGGGTGTGGCATTAACACTTACTGGCTTGATGCAGAAACTAGCTGCAAAAGCGGTGGGTTTCTTTGGCTCAAGGAAATACTCGGGCACCGTTAGATGATTATCCTTCCCGTTAGCCGTTGGGCTTCTCGGAAATGCAGAAACAAAATAATGACGAGTGCTGCATCCGCCCCTTACACGCACCTCTTTAGTGACGACCAATTACTTCCCTGTAATCCATTAACTTAACATAGCTCTACTGATAAATAAAAAGCTCGGCTGACCCTGAATTACGTCATGAGAACGCTGCCCCTCCCTGTCCTTTACTTCAGTCAAGATTGAACATCCTTATCCGATATATGGCGGGGATAAATGTTAGATTGTTTTTCTAAAACAATTAAAAAATGGTTTGTTATGTTTACACTCAAGTGGTCTTTCCCTATAGTAAATGTTACTCTTTGTGTTGATAATATGGAGAGGGATCTTCAAGATTTTGCCAACATTTCGATCCTCTCCCAGACACGCTGTGTAAACTATGACTTCTAAGTTTCGGAACGCGATGAAACAGTGCACTTGGCGATATAACAAACGCATTTTGTTTTTAATAACATCACTGATCCTTCTGCACAAACATTTCTAAACAAAATCTACGATAAAACATCGTATTTACAAATCTCCAAACTCAAAACTGTTTGGAAGTTCTCATATATGTAACAAGCAGTACAAACTTTTCTCGACAAAATAGAGAAATTTACAGGACTGAAGAAAAATCAAACTACGACGAAGCTCTGAAACGAATAGAGTTGTCGCTGAAACGAATATTTGCAACAAATAACAATCAAGAGAGCTGTGGCCAAACATTTTGAGAAAAGGATGGAGAGAAGGGGGAAGGAAAATAACGGGGATTTCCTCTGGTCTGGAGATAATAAAAGCATTCGAGATTAATTTAACTTATTCTTTATCTTGGCTCACAGCACAGGAAAACGGTGGTTCTAAATTTCAATTGAGCAAAAGTTGGGATTGTTAAAGCCAATTTACTATTAAAAATATGCTTGTATTGTACAGTAGTTCTTTAAAAAACTTGACTTGTGCTTTAGAAATAAAAGAAAAAATAGCCTCGTAAGGATTTGAGGACGCGATGGGTGTGGTCATTGAGAGGTAAGTACGGGGAAAGGAGCAACGAGTACAAGTTCCATTCTATTGTTCCAGGGCACCTACGAAATAAGATCATCTAATCTCAGGCAATGTTCTCCTTACATGGGTTTCAATTACAGCGGTAAATGTACAAGTTAACTAACATTAAATGTAAAAGCTACGTTTGTAGTCAAGGAAAATTATTGGATAGCCCTCCCTCTAACCCTCCCCCTGAAACAGAAATCTGCATTGTTTCTTCTCAAAGACAGTTGGATCAGATTCCATACATTCAATCTTTCGACATTTGTTTAAAGAATAATCGGAAAAGCTTCTTAAAAATACACAACCAACAAGCATGAAGGAACCGAATAAAATATTATACAAGTAACTCAAAAATACAAAAATATACGGTAACACCAACAACTTTCGCCTTTACAAAATATTATCAAAAATAAGGCAAGATCGAGCAACTAAGGAAATATAAATAAGACCGAAAATGGTTGAATCGTATAATATGTATAAAAATATTTCTTTGAAAGTTTGATACAAAGAAAGACAAAAACGCTTTGAAAGATTTTCCAGCGTAGTTTGGCAAAAGTAAAAACCATGCAATTATCAGTCGCCTTATTACTGGCTTTTTGGGCCTAATCTTCAGAACCAAAGCCATCAAAAACAACCTTATGGTATATTTATTTATTTCAAACGTAAATGGCAAAAAAAGGCTTGTCAAGTGCTGAAAACCAAGCGATAATTAAACTGTACATCAATTAAAAGGAAGGACTGCTTTCCTTTAATCTGTTTTCTCGCAAATGATCGGTTGATTAAAAATATACTATATTTATACAATACTTTATTTCACTTACAGTTATATGTTGATCTTTTATTTAAAATCATAAATCTCCTTCTTTGATTTGCTTTTCTCCTTCGACAAGGAAAATCTGGAAGGCTTTCTTCAGCAAATGAATTCCAAGAAGTCGTTTTTTCTTCAATTTCCAAGAAGCAGCCGATCCATAATAGTCACCTTTTTTTAGGTTCGTTAGTCGCGTAAGTCCTGAGAATAAAACCCAAATAAAGTCAATTTCTATTTTGCAAAATGATAATATCCTGTTTTGACCAGTTTCACCAACAACCTCAGACAGACTTTATCAAAGGTTCAAATACGTCCACAATTTCAGAAATACGGTTTTGTGGACATGACATACCACTGCAAGTATTTTAAATCAATCTATTGATAAGAAAACATCATAACTTGGTATGAATCCTTCACTTTTCTTACGCAAAACAAAAAAGCTTGATATTTTCTTATCTTTATTGAATTCTCATTTCTAAACGATATCCTATCAGAAATTTAATTTTAGGTTATGATGAAGTAAAAAACTAATAATGCAAGACAAAAATTTAAAAAATTATTGTACTATTATGGCTGAAATCAAGTAGACGTCTGGTCTTCCTGGAAGTCGTGTTTTAATTCGGGTTTCCTGAGCTCTTCAAATGAGCTTTTAATTTTCGTTTGAACTGATAGGGCGAAGGGATCTCCCTTAGTTCTATGGGAATTTCATTCCAAGCTTTGAGCCAAGAGAGCTGTAATCCTTTTGTTGTACACTCAAGCTGAAAATTTTGTGTGTCAAGATTTCAATTGTTTCTTGTGTTATAACTAGAAATTTCAATACTCTGATTACATTTCTTCCAGAGTTTCTCAGAGCACTGCTTATTGTCTACTTTGTGTGTTTCGCTTGATGACAATCGAATGTCTCGCTTTTCTCTCGAATGCCTCTCTATATACTTGGTCTGCCTGTTGCAGTTGAAAAAAGCCTAAAAATCGTTGATTTTTCCGCATACAGTAAAATGAAAGATAAATAAAAAAGTAATAATCGGAACTGCAAGCATCGAACTGACGCAAAACAACAAGATGATATCGTTCCAGATCACTGTCAACTCACCCATTGCTTCAATCATACATGCTTCTCGCGTGTAAGCTTCAACGGGAATTGTATTCTGGAACAAATTCAGGGAAACGACGCCATAACCAGACTGCCAAATATTAAGGATCATTTTCAGCTTTTCACTTGCCTGAAAAAACAAAACCATGCGCGTGACTAAGAAGCTTAAGGACAAAGTTCTTATGGCTTAAATACGAAAATGCTTTTAAAATGCATAACATTTTGTAAAAGCAAGTTAACTCTCCTGGACTTGTAGTTTCTGACATTGTCTTACGTTGGATTGCATGATTTTATTTTCTAAAAAGGGCGTGGTCGCAGAAAATAATATAATTTTCCTCTAGGTCCCTAGAATTTTGGGGACTGGCACCACCTCTGGATAAGGATATTGTAGTGATTTTAATATTGTAAATTAGGCCATATTCCTACATCATGCCATCACCATGACATCCACCTAGGTCATTCACAGCATCACCTAGCACATGACATTCCCTTCACCATTGTACACATGTTCACACATCTATGTCATGCTGATTTCTTCCCAAGTCTAGATCTTTCCTTCTCCATTGCATCATCATTACATCATCACAACACATCATTACTCAGCACATTTATTTTGTATATAAGTATGTTAATTTTTATGTAAGTCAGTTCAGTTCACATCAGAGTTACACAGGCAACACACTGTCTCTCACACTGGCTCCGTGTTCTCTGCACGTTAGACAAGAATCGAAGCGAACACCAACGATGGAAAGTCACAGGATATGACAGGAACCATTGCAACTCTTGCCACATAATAACGTTCCTATAATACTACCATTGAGAATAAATATGAAACATAGAAAGAGAGTCAGTGTAATTACCTTTGCAGCCTGGTCGTTCGCTTTCTTTAGCTTAACAGCATCAGTTAAGTGTTCGAGAGGCCTTGATTTGTTTCCTTTTCCAACGTAGAAGATCGAGCGTACAAAACAGCCAAATCTTTCTGTCTCGTCGAGGTCTTTGTTTTTCAGTTTTGTTGTTACTCTTGGGTCTATGAGGATGTAATTGAACGACGCTTTCTTCAGCCTGAAGAGCAAACATTAAATAACTTTAAAATGTATAGAAGAAATTGGAAAAATCTAAAATCTAGCAACAGGCAAAAATTAAGCATAGATTTTCGAATAGGTTACAACAATTAATTTAGGCAATTTTTTAATTGTTTTGAATCTAGTAAAGACAGTAGTAAACAACGAGGAAGCCACCATGAAGCTAGACAATTTTTTTATTAATCAAGTTAACACTTCTCGATTCTTATCATTCCATTATTTGGTATTTTGTGCTTGCAAATCAACTTCCAATACATTTATCTTTAAATACTTACAGCTATATAGTTTGTGACAAATATTTTCTATGGATGCAAGCTACAAATGCTTTTAAAATGAATAAAACTCAGAATCTCCTAATAAGCACCATTTTTATCTCATAGAAAACTTTCAGGCCTTTGGCAGTACCAAATAGAATAAAACCATCCATACAAAAACTAAAAATTTATTCAACTATGTATTGGTCTGGAAAATTGCGTGGAAAATACCAAATCTGGTGCATTGTTGGGTATACAAACGTAGATTAGACTAGATGATCTTTTAAAAGCAAAAACCAACCCTTCTCTCCATTTGTGTTTTTGCGGATTTTCAAAATTTTTAACGATCTCTTCTTCCAGTGAACTATAGTCCTCTGCACACGGTTGTGTTAACTCTCTTCTCATTTCTGGAACAAATTCCATGAATGTTGAACTCTAAAACAAAAGTTTCACATCATTAAGTCGTGAATTGAGAAGCAAATTTAGTGATATTTACATTGTAATATAGGACGATTTGACAAAATTATTGAAAAGAAACTCTAAAACTAGTATTTTCTCTAGTTTACAGTAAATTTTTGTCAACTTTGAACTAGGTTTGATATATGTTATAATAAAAATAACATTTAGTAAAAGTATGAGAAAAACAGTGACTTAAACTAAGATTTGATGAAGTTTAATTTCATAAGATGCTTGACGATGGGAAAATATAACACTAACATTAGCAACTAGGAGTTAAACTGCTGCACTGAAATAAAAGTTAGTACTGATATCAGAATACTAGAGATAAACACGCTTAGCAAACGAAGTTTGATACCATTAGAACGGAAAGGATGAAATATTCTTAAGCATAAAAAAGTATAGCTTCTACAAAACAAACTCGTTGTGGATCGAAAGTTGCCAGTAGCATAAAGACAGAATTTTCTAATGGAAAGGGCAAGAGGTTATAAAAATAATGCAGATCAAATTCAAGACGAACAACCTACCTTCCCTTTAGTAACAACGCCAGCCTCCACTCTAGCGAGATGCTTCATGTAAATATTCTTTGTGTTGTTGGTTATAGGTCCGGGTTTTTCATCAGCTTTGATCAACCTTTGCTTTAGCTCCTCCACATTCAAAGCCTGGATATCCTTCGGCACGACAATCGATTGTTCGCCGTTCGTTGACTCCAGTAAACTCACGTCTTTCCAGTCATACTCAACTGAGACCTCGTCGAAATCACCTTCTTCGCATTCATGACATTGATCATGATCGCAGTTGGGTAATGATGGTGAAATACTTGTATGCCCTTTTCTTGTCATGCACAACTCGCATGAACAGTCATACTTATGCTCCCATTTTTTTCTTGCACGAGTCGGCTTGTTAAGCTGTGCCTTGTGGTACGACTTGAGTTCTTCTGGTAATAAAGGGCTCTTCAATTCAGTGCGATCTTCAAACGTATGGTCAACTTTTTGTCGCATTCTAAAACCCGGACTCCTTGTCAAATTAGGGCGTTTCTCAACAATATCTTTTTCAGTTTTCCCTGTCGTAGCTCGGTTAGTTTCATCAGAAGATGACGTCACGCCGTTGAGCCTTTTCCTCGGGGAAGCAGGCAAGTCGGCCTTTGTTCCATCTGGCCTATCAGCTTCGGCCAATTCCCTGCTGTCCGTGTCAGTTGACGATGCTTCTTCGAAATTCTTTCCCGACCGCTCATCCATCATGTCCTTTCTACGCCTGCTTCTCAAAGTCACTGATGGCGAATTCCTCAAATCAAATTTGGGTTGGGAAACAGACACAACATCATCCGGACTGTTCTGTTGCGAAGTGTCGCCATTATAACCAGAAGAATTTCCGTCACTCTCGCCAGCAGCCGATTCTGCATCGGTAGGGAAAACATCGGCTTGATTTGAATCTAAAACATTAATCTTTCGCTGTATTGATGAGACTCTTTTTGTTTCTTTACCTTGCAAGGAGTCTTTCGATTCATTCACAGGCTCTTCAAAACCAAATTTAAAAATCTCGCCATCTGGAATATCGCCATTTGTCATATTTCCACCAAAAAATGACCGATCAAACAAACTACGCGTCATATTTGGAGCAACAGGTGTTCCTTCGGCGTACAAATTCCTTGGTGAACCGAACGTGTGCATTATGGGAAATTCTATCTCGGTTTCTTCATTGCCAGGCTGTGAGAGAGTCTCGTCTGTCGTTGGAGTTCGTGTGTTCGTTTCTGCAGAGCCAGTGCCCGTCACTGGCGGTATCGATGACAAGGAAGACTGAATGGCTGTGTGTTGCTGCAAAAACATTGCTCGTTTGTCAGGAGACTCTCTTGCTTGTTTCGATCGATTTGAGTTCGTTGTTTTTTCAGTTCTTGCACCCTCTACTTTTGAATCGTTAGTAGCTGATCCACCATTAACACGAGAAGACTCGAAGCTCTTTTGAGTAGTTTTATCAACCATTTTCGGTTTTTCTGGAGTGTGTCCAACCTCGCTGTCTCCTGGACTAGCCTCCTCTGCAAAGCCATTTTGGAATTGTCGAGCAGGCATGTTAATCAAAGGGAATGGAGTTCGAAAGAACCGAGGTCGCCCCGGCATATAACCATTTGGACTACTAACAGATGCACCATTGGTGCCTGTCCAACTATCTTGGCTTTTACGTGATTTCTTCCCAGATTGCATATTTACAAGTTTTGCTCTCCTAAGAAACATTTTCTCTGCAGATCTCCTGCCAGAACTCCGCCTAAATTGTTCACTTATAATACTTTCATTGGCATTCTTAATAAGAGAAACGGGTATTTCACCAAGAGAGATCCTAGACTCAAAGTCAGTTCCGATTACCAAAGATGCCTCGCCACTGATACCCTTGTGTAACATATACTTCTCTTCTCCATCCTTCAACTCAGTAATAAAGCCCCTTAAAGAATCCTTGGGGAGACTGAAGTAGCTTGTAGATGAATCAATATCCGAGTCCCAAGTGAAGGCAGTATCAAGCGACTCTAGAGAATCCGATTGACAAGATTTGTCTTGATGTTCAAAGCTTTTTGCATTTTTGATCAACGAATGTCTATGAGAAGGAAGAGAGAGATCAAAAAAAGAATCTTTACCAGTATTTAGAGTAGATGGGTGATCGGGATGTTGCATCTGGTTAAAATTTGGGTACATTTTCATGTCTCCGGGTTGATGGCCCTCAAACCCAGGCATTCCTGCCCACATTGGATTATATGGAAACTGAAAATAGCTGGGTGAAGGAACCTTTTTATAAAGGGTTTGACTTTGTTTTTCTTCTAGACCGATTGATTGCTGCATGCGATAGGAACTTTCACCATCAACTACATCCCCAAACTCTGTTGATTTTCTTTTTGGTGACATCAAAGATTCTCTAAGTTTGTTATTCTTTGATCCATGTCTGTAATTTGATGTCGGATTGAATAACACGGTTCTCTCATTTGGGGAAAAGTCGCTTTCTGATGAATCATTCAAGCTGTTCCGTAACAAATCTAAACATTTCAACTCATGATCACTTGTATTTTCTGCCAAATCAAACGCGGTTAGGCCATCAGAATTTCTTATTGTTGGGTCAGCACCACAAGCCAGAAGCAGCCTTGTTGCATTTTCCCTATTCCACATGACAGCAATATGAAGGGCTGTCTCACTGTCTGATGATTTCAAGTTTGGATCTCCATTGTATCTGAGCATCAATTTCAACAGCTGCATTCCCGCAGCACCATCTAGACCTGCAGCTAGGTGGATGGCTGCAAAGCCTTCTGGTCCAATGTAGTTAGGATCTGCACCCCTCTCAACTGCTTTTGTAGTTTTCCTACAAAAAATCAAAAAACCAGATTTAGAAGCACATGAAAAGGTGTGTAAGAAGTAAAAATCACAGGATAGGCTGCCCATCGGATTCTGTGAATCTTGCAAGGAGTATTAATATGAAAGGTATTCAGGAAAAAAGCAATATGACAACCAGAATTCAATGTAATGAGATAGAATTTTAAAATGGATCAAATTCAACGAAAAATTTTCAAATTCTTAGCCAAGGTAAAAAAAAATTTGCGTCAAAAGGGAACTCTGCTTCAGAAGGAAACATCAGTTTTGTTAGGTTTTTATTTGTTAATGAGAATTTTCACCAGATTTCTTCAAGATATTTTATTTGCAATGAGCTAAAACCAATACAGACACACTAATTATAAGACAGACACAAAACAGCTCTATGGATAATTACGGTTAAGCAATTGAACTTTGTTGTAAATCATTGTAAACAATTCTTCAAGGAGCTTGATTAGATCAAGACTTAATCAACATCACAGATTTCACATCTTATGAAATTTTTAGATTAGCATCTTTAGATTAGCTTAAAATCATTCATTCGTTTCAAATGTTTGCTTTTTATTATAATGTGTAATTTAATTGATTCCATTTAAAAAAGGGAATTCATTATTTTGTGAGGCCCCCTACACCTTGAAACCCTGGGCAATTTGCCCCCTTGCATCCCTCTCTTGGCGGCCTTGCTAGCAGCTAGCTCTGGCAAGGGGGATAAATGCAAAATAGCTTGTGAAAGTCCCCAAGAGTCATCAAGTATAAACTTTTTCAGACAAATTCAGATAAAAAAAATGTCTACTCCTATTGATCAAGTCATCACATTATACATATTTCTAAGCTATCTTTCAAAAATGAAAAAATATTTTGGATCTGATAGAAAATAATATAAAACAAATGAATTTAATATCGCTCAATTGTTAACAATGACCATTTAAATTTTCTTTGCTTTTTTTAAGCCTGTTATCAGATGTGCTTTATTTTCATTGAGTCTGGAATTCCCAATCCAAAGTACATTAAAGTGAATGACCCTGAGTTACAAGTGGTCCTCAAGTATTTCCTGTTTGTCAAAAATAGATGATTATCATTCAATCAAAATGCTAAAGCTAACATTTATAGGATATGAAAATGGCTTTGAAAAAAGCAGACATTTTACAACATACTAAAAGCTTTTTCGCCTGACACTCCTCAGAGCATAAAACGTCAGAATAAGGTTCCGAAAGAACACGATGGAAAATATATACCCAGTTGTGGATCGAAATAGGCCAATCAGAAAAACGCAAGCACAAGACCGGTACAGTTGACCAATCAGTGCCGCGAGCGTAAAGAAAAATTACCACTGGAGTCCAAGAGAGAGAACAAACTCCTACAGTCTACACAATGGGGGCTTTTTCGTTTGCATGTAGATCGATTCCAAAACTGCTAGATGGAAGGACAACTGGGCTTGTCAATTATCTGAAACATGTCGTCATTATAGAGTTTTCAACAATCTGGAGTTATAGAGTTATTCATAGGATACCAATTCATAGGAGCAAAACCTAGGATACAAGCTAACAGGCCTGATATTATGTGGGTGCAAAGGGCAGCTGTAATCTTTTATTCAGAATTTGCAACCAAAATTTAAGATATCTTGACTTGGAATGTCACTAGGCAGTGTAATACAAAAACCCTTTGCCTGCATGAAATTTAAACACAAATTTTGCTTGTGTCGACTGGGCTTTTGTGAAAACTTAAAATGGAAATGTCCCTCATGAGGAAATATGCAACTGGTATGTCAAAAACTGTGCTAAATTTTCACTGAAATCTGTTCAATTTGTTAGATCAGTTTCTTTTAATCTTGTTCTGTAATTTTTATATTGGAAATAGCTTATGAATTAGAATGATTGGTTTTAACAAGATTTTCTGTAAATGAATTTATGACTATCATTACCCTAAAACTGTCCTAGCCTTAGGTATACCAGAGTATCACCCTGGGTGATATCTTTCTTTCAGCAAGGCAATGAACTGATAAGCCAAGACTAAATTATCATCATGAACTTGCTATAACAAATGGTCTTATTATAATTATTTTGTAATTACAAATGCTAATTACAAATGTCTTTTAAAATTAATTAAGTAATGTGACAAAGCAATAAAGGGATAAGGTCAAGGGGGAGTTAATTCTGCATTTTGTTTTAAACAAGAAACAAAAATTAGCTAAGGGTTTTTAGCACATCAAAGTTGTGTTTGAATTTCAATTGTAAGTCAAACATTTCTAACGCATTTCATTCTCTTGACTGAAGCAACAAAGCATAAATTGATTAGAATCTTTGTGAATTGCAAAAATCTTATAGAAAATTAGACAAACAGTACTCGTTAAGAAAAATTGTTAAAGCTTTGCTATCGTGTGTGCAGGAATTGAAAGCCCCCTTTGGCAAAATGAAAGAAAGTGCCATGGAAAATTTCAGGCTTGACATGCTTAAAGCAGACTTGTGAGTTTTATGAATAGTCAGTTTGAGTTAGTCTTTGTTGAATATAGGCCAAAAGGGTTGATAAATAATAATGTTTTTATTTGTTATTTTTACTTCATATTTCAAGTATATCTTAAAATTTGGAAAAAATTGTGTGCTTCTGTTTTCTATTAGTATTATAAAAAGGTTATTCGTGGTTAAAATGTTGACCCCAATAGTCATTACAAACATGCGTGTCTACAGCTGACAACATGACTTAAGATTGCAAAAGGAAAATGTGCTTTAGACAAAAAAATTATTGCTCAATTAGATTTTGATAAATATCACAGCTTTTTAGAAGGGTTCAGATAGCTGTTGTCCTAGAATAATTGTGACGTAAGACTCCTGGGTGTAAACTACCCATGCGCTTTACAACATCAGTTGTGGTTTATTACCCTCTGGCTTTCTAATTGTAATATTTTTGCACAAAGAACAAATCGTAATTCACTTCGCTATCGCTAACTGAGATCGAAATATACACATGAATAAATTCGCAACGAAAATCGCTTGCTAAAATATAAACTGATGGCCTCATTTACTGGCAAAGATCCATCAAAGTGTAATCTGATCAGTTACATTTCACGGTTTTTGGCGATTGTTTTTGTGGCCTAGGTTCGGTTAATTTCTTGGACAACTTACTTCACATCTTTCCGTTTCAGACTGTTTATCAAATATTCTGCAAGCTCATCCTGTTGTTCAACTTCCATTGCTATTCAGCGTGATTTGTTCCAAAAGATCTGAGGATCATGTTATATCGATCATCAATCACGATTATTCTCGATTTCGAACCACGTTTCCGACGCCATCCAAAAAATTCAAATCACAATCAAAGCTTCGTTCTACCCGCCATTCTCCTGCGCATAATCATGTTGTCATTCCCACGCAGCTGTCTCCCGCAGACCGCAGACTTCCCGCGTATATCTAGAGAAACTCATATCGAGGCTGCATGTCAACAGGCGAAGGGCGACGAGGAAGAGTTCCAGAGAGAAAGTCAAGAATACCATCTTTTCTTTATAGTTATGTTTAAGAAAATATTTCTTTAGCATTTTGGGCTTTGGTTTCATTGAGAGCAATCAAATTTTAATCAAGTGAGATAGCTTTTAATTTTGCCTTTTCCAAATTTTAAAAAAAGATGATGAGACATAACTTAGTATGACGAGCCACAGGCATTTCTTTTTTGCTTTTTGATGAAAAACATTACGCAAGTTATTGATTACCAGTTTTAAACCCGATGCTCATTCTGAAAAGGTGGCAACTGTCTTAGATAGGCAGAATGTAAAATTCCAACGCTCTTAGAAGCACAATGTCTTGCCACATAATCAGCAAGTCTAGTAAAATTCACAGTAATTGTCCCTGTTTGGTTATTTTGATATTTCGTAATTAGTGTTATCAGTTCAGTTTCATTTGATTATCAATCAAACCTATTTACAATTCTACATACTAACAATACAATTAAATACAAAAACAATTCTAAAATTTGATATATCAAGGCTAACAGAACCAAACAATTGAATACAAATACAAGACAGACTATTTCCTGGAACAACATCCAAAATTTCTGCAGGCCCAGCTGCGAGGTAAATGCCAGCCTGCACCGCTGACCCAATTCTCTTTGAAGGAAAGAATTGCTAGATAAATGCTAGATATTCCATAAAATTGTCTCTTTGTTTTGTTTTCTAAGTTCATAACATTTTTTCTAGGAAGTGAGATTAACAAAGAGTGATGAAGTTTGAAGTGTTTTTAGCTCCATCCCTAGTTCTGCTCCCTGCATTTCTGCTTCTTGGAACTGGGTTCTCAACATATGTGCCATGTGTTCAAAAAGATTTTGGCCATGGATCAATAGTTTGTGTCTGTAATGATACATATTGTGATGAATTTGTTGATGAAGAGCCATCCCTATTAGCTGGTCACTATGTTGTGTATACAAGCACCAAGGATGGTCAGAGGTTTAATGAGTCTGTGAATGAAGTTAAGAGAGAAGCAGTCAATGATCAAGTTGATGTCAAACTGCAAATCAATGCCTCAGTTCATTTCCAAACTATATTTGGATTTGGAGGAGCTTTCACAGGTCAGTTTTTCTTATGTTACCCCACCTACAATCTTTTGAGATAAAGCTATTGAGGCAAACCCCTAAACATGTGCTAAGTAGCATGTACGTACAGTCCAACTTCTACCCCCTCCCCCTCCCCCATTGAAAGTTGGAGCTTGTGTTTTTTAGTATCAGGGATATCATAATTAAACTGGTCAGGGGAGGGGGGGGGGGGGGGGTAGAAAATCTCAACACCACCTGTCCAATTTAGTTTTTTGGGCTCAGAATGAGATCACAACCAGCCCCTTGCATCAAGTGTCTCAAATTTGCCTCTACTTTTAGGGGGTATTTTTAGCTAAAGCCTAAACATGATAATCAATTTACTTGATACAGCTCTCTTGAAATCAAATTCAGCCATTAAGACACCCCCCCCCCCCTTCATTATCCACCCAAAATCCACAGTTTGGAGCTTATGAAGTCCTTATCCTAGAAATATTCTTTTGCTGTCCAAAGTACAAGCTCCACTCTTTGAAGGCTTTCAGATTTCAAACATTGTTTGTAGAAAGCTCTTAATAATTATCAATTTTTCTTCAATTTTCTTTCCAGATGCAGCCACTTTGAATATTTTCAATTTAAGTGAGGCCCTTCAGCAGAAGGTATTTGATGCCTATTTTTCAAAGAATGGCATTGGTTACACTGTTGGAAGAGTGCCCATAGCAAGCTGTGATTTTTCTACACGTGTTTATTCATATGATGATCATGAAGGAGATTTCAAGCTTGAAAAGTTCCAGCTGACTGCTGAGGACTTAATACTTAAGATTCCAGGTAAATGCATATGTTTAAAACTTTGCTTTTTAGGATTTTATCAAGAGTTTTATCCACATTTGTCATTATCTTTTAAATCAAGTACCATTTTCATTAACTTAGAATTGAAATAAGTTTATTTATCAGGGTCAAAGCCTCTTTTTTCATAAATAAAATAGTACAATAAGCTTACATTGTTTGTATAGATAAACCATTAGATTAGAGCAAATACATTGAACCAATGTCCACAACCAAAACAGCAGCAGCAAAGTGTTTGTCACAATTGGGGCTAAAGGGGGGGTAAGAGGATGCCTATTTTACATTGGTGGCCCCTCCAGTTTAAGATGAGTTGGGTGGACCCTGTTTATTGTTACACTGAGCCAAGAACAGTTATTTAGAAACAAATGATTTAGCCATTAAAACAATGCTGCTGCTAGGAAATAGAAAATGTCCTCGATTTTCATTTGTGTTTTTGTGTCTCAAGTTTCTTATTGATAAAAAGTTGTGTTGTTGACTTTTTCAGCAATTAAAAGAGCTAAAGAGACATCAAAGCAAGAAATTAGGTTGTTTGCGAGTCCCTGGGCAGCACCGGCTTGGATGAAGACGAACAAGAAAATGCAAAACCCAGGAAAATTGATTGGAAATGTGAGCGGAGAGTACTACAAGACATGGGCAAATTATTTTATCAGGTTCCTTCAAGAATATGAGAAAAATGGTGTCAAGTTTTGGGGACTGACTGTCGAAAACGAGCCAAATGCAGGCCTATCCCCAAGGTATGATCCTTTTTATTTTTCTTGCTTCTATCCAATATTTTAATCTTTGATTATTGAACCTTTAGAAAAATCTTGCCCTTCATCGATTCAAAAAAATTTACAATTGGGAACAAATGTAGGTTTTCTGTTTGAAGTAAATCTCTGCTCCGAATTAGTAAAATGAGCTATTTTGCCCGTAATAAGATCCAACAAGCCTATGTATTCATTTAGACAAGTATTGATTTTTTTGGCATTAATAATAGGCTTAACATTGAAGATTAGCCGATTGGCTCCGTAACAATAGGTCTATTGTGTAGTCTAACAAATAGGAATGGCCAGTGAAATAACTAGAACAATAAAAAATTAGAACATGGGAAAGAGATTAGAAGATACGCATATAGCCAAAAATGTATTTACAGTAAAAAATGTTGGCTGCCATTTTTAATTCACTTAAGAGGTTTATTGCCTATGTTTGCAGCAGTAGGGCTTGTGCAATACTACGTAACGCGATAAACATTTTCAGACCATCTACCTATCTAGCCTGAGCCCCAGGTGTAACCGAGCGCAAAACCTTGTCCGAGCATTTTCCTAGAGATCGAGGAAAAATTAGTTATTCGATGAAATAATTCTGCATAATTAATAAACAACACGGTAGCTGTGAAAACGTGGTTTTCCATTAACTCGAAGTGAACGGCCGGTACAGAGCTTTGGGATCTTGAACTCAGGTTACTAACTACCCTGTATACACAGGTGTTGATAAAGGGGGGTCAGAGGGGGCAAAGAAACCCTGAAAAGGTAAACTGCTGTTTTGTCGGAAAACTTCTGATCTTGTCAGAAATTCGACATCGTTGGCTTTTTTTATTCAAGTGTTACATTTTGAGAGAAAATATCTTAAAGCTGAATTTGCTGGTTTCGATCTCTTTCAGCACTTAGGTATAGCACTTAGAAATGCCTTTTTCAGAGAAAAAAGCAAGAACAATCTTCGGATAGTATGATTTATGGCACGTGACTTACGTGATGTTATGTCCAAATTTCTGAAAAAAATAGCAGCTCCTATAAAATATCGGAAAATCTAAATTTCTCGCCCCTCCTATGAATTTTCCTATCTATGCCACTGCCTGCATAATCCACAATTAAATATTTATTGGCCTTGATTCTATCTATAACCATATCTATAGATGTCCGTGTATCTACCTACCTTAGATGCCCAAAGTTGCGTAGACGTGTCCATGTATGTTTTATGCTACTTCTACTGCTGTAATTATGAGAATTAAATAGTGCACAGTGGCGGTTTTAGTGATTGCGGGGCCTTGGGCCAAAAACATCTGCGGGACCCTTGTTCTTTACAATTTCTATCTTTTTTCTTAGGTATGGGGCCCCTTTTGGCTACGGTAAGCGCGGGACCTGGGACCATGGCCCCCCTGAACCCCCTTAAAACCGCCACTGATAATGCAAAGTGATATGATCGCATGCACTCACTTTTTTATAAGAAACTCGCTTAACGAAGCATGTACTGGGCAAGAAATCCATAAACATGATTGGCTGGTTGGCATAAAAATTTAGACACGGAATAAAAATGAACCTCCCTCATCTAAGCATAGCATTGGAACAGAAGCGAACCTCTTGATAGAATGGTCACTGGAATTTGTAAAGAATAGAAACATTGACAGGTCTCAATGCTTGCAGCTATGAAAAACCTCAAAGACTGGGAAATTTCCTAGCATGAAATATTAAATATAGGAACTTAATGTGCAAATTAATGACATTTATTATTATAATTTCCTAAAGCGTTGAGAAACAGGAGTACTTAGCATCGACCTTCGTGCCTTCAAGAAACGAAGGTATTATGAAAAATGGTCAGGTTGAATTAATTCATGTTAGAATTTTAAAGCTGGAGAAACACATGATTGATACCGTTTTTGAATTTATCCTTTTAAGCTATGCGTTTCAGTGCATGGGTTTTACTGCAGAATTGGAGCGAGATTTTATCAAGAAAGATTTAGGCCCAGCGCTGGTCGCTCATGGATACAAAGATGTGAAGCTGATGATGCTTGATGACCAGCGTCTTTTTGTAACACATTGGGCAAATGTTATTCTTGGTGATCCAGAAGCAAAGAAATATGTATCAGGTAAGGAGAAGAGATGAGTGGTTTTTTAATGATTCAAATTTTGTTCGGGAGACGAAACCTTTGGTCCTTTGTCTCGAAACAATACCGTAAAAAATCTTTTGGTGGTACACAACTTGAAAATGGCTTTGAAAAAAGCAAACATTTGAGTAAACTAAAGCTTTTCGTCTGACACTCTTCAGATTTTAAAACGTCAGAACATAAACAATACCATCTTCAACCAATCAGTGTCACAGTGGCATGGCACATGCGCATTAATAACAGTATGACCACATAACTCTTGAAATTCCCACCAGGGCTTCAAGTGAAAATGCGCATGTGCAATAACCCTGAAACGGGGGCTAGTGCATGGTCTGGAGGACGGGCATGATTCACCTCCCGAACAAGCATTATTGTTGGGGAGACAAGCTAGTAAAAATCGCGAGGCACCCCTCCATCCTGGAGTCAGAGAGCATGCGTAATAATAAATTCGTTTCTTGCCCATGATTTTTGACTTCAGGATGGGGGGCTGCCTCACTCATTAAAAAACTTTCTCTCTCTCATCTCTTCGTTCTTATCGCTCCCAGCAAATAAAGATGTTTCAAAAATGTTTGACCTGGAATGTTTTGAATTTGCACTTTCCCATATCCTTAGAAGTAATTTAAATAAATCTGACATATAGACTATTGACAAATAGATAATTTAGAATCTAATCTTTGATGTTATACCGTTTGTTAAGATTTTCTCGAATCTTTGCAATATCTATACTTCACTCCACTTCCTCTTCCAGGAATCGGCGTGCACTGGTATATGGATCCTTGGGTCCCACCGGCCTTTCTAGATGACACACACTCCAAATTCCCGGATGTATTTATCCTCTCAACCGAAGCCTGTGCTGGTTATGGCTACGATGGTCATGGCGTTTCCTTGGGAAACTGGGAAAGAGGCGAAGAATATGGTCACTACATAATGCAGGTAAATTTGCCATCTTTACATGATTGTTCGTTTTCTTGTAAGCGTGAAAGAATTGTAGCCCTAGTAGATTGAATTAACAAACACCCTTAAAGACATCCCTACGTTGTCACATCCATTTATATTGAATGTCTTGAAATCGAACGATTTGACATCGAATGATTTGCCAAGCAAAGTTAATCCTAATTCCTCTTAACTGCTCATTCAATGAAATGTTTAAGGAAGCCGAAGGAAAGTTGCTTGAAATTCGTTGTAGGTTATACTTTAAAAGATGAAGGAACTATTCTTAGATTTTTATCCATATTTTTATCATTTCTAGAGAAATATTGTACTAAGACTGCAAAGATGAAAATTTAATTCTTCTTATTTTAGAAAAATATTTCAGTATCATGCTCCTTAAGTACAGGAAAAATAAGAGAAAATAATTCAACATTAATAATGCTCCACGTTTTTGAAAAAAAATTTAATCATGAGTTTAATCATCAAGGTTATTCATTAATTATTCTGAGCGCATTTGCGATATTCACGAAAATATTGACTTTTCTCTTTTTGAAACGTGTTCATGTAATGCCAACCGTATTTAGGATAAAAATTCATCCTCTCGTGGAACAAGTATTTGTCACATTTAATTGTCTCTCGTTTCCAGGATCTGAATCACTGGTCTGTGGGCTGGACAGACTGGAACCTTGTTCTCAATATGCAAGGTGGCCCGAACTGGGTCAAAAACTTCGTCGATTCCCCGATTATTGCTGACTTTGAAAACATGGTTATATACAAACAGGTATGTATAACTTAACATGTTGTCAGTCGTTTGGCAATTATTCAATCTTTAGTTTGGGAATATTACAGTGCATAATCCTATCTTTCGTTAAGCTTATTTACATCAATTCATATCTTTCATTCGCATTTCTTTATGGCAATTTTTTTTTCTCAGCCAACATTCTACCACATGGGTCATTTCAGTCGGTTCGTCGAGCCTGGCTCTGTGAGAATATTTTCCAAAGCTGATCGTGAAACCTCACTGGAATACATTGCTTTTCTCACCCCGAGCAATACCCGTGTTCTTGTCGTCTTGAATCGTCAACCCAAAGCTTTCACTTTACAAGTATCTGAAGCGAGCATCGGAGACATTGTTTGGCACATCCCACCCCGATCTATACAAACATTTAAATGGAACTTCTAGCAACGAAATCAGTATACTGGAAAACATTAAATTAATGAATAATAATTTGAAATAAAAATTGTTTCTATGTTTTGAAAGATAAATTACTTTTGATGAAATATCGATATTATTTTGCAATAAAATCATGTCACAAATCCCGTGTAGGTTTTGATTCTTTTAAGTTGAATGACAACCTCGCAATTTTGCATTCCTCACAGCACCTTTACTATAGAATTGTGTATTTGCAAATTGTGTATAATGTTTAAACTGACTTTTGTACGAACGCTAGTGTACTCTGAAACTAAATTTTTAAAAAAATTATGCTTGGCATCATTTTAACAGCTTTGTTGATTTAAAAAGCGATTTTATTGATGTTAGATTTAATTCTTAATTTTAGCTATTTTATATGAATGTTTTTATATGTAAATGAATTCAATAAGTGTATAATTTTAAGAACTTTACCACGCAATGTCCTACTTTGTTCAATTTGTAATTCAAAGTTTATTTTTGTGCTTTGTTAAGTTTTGACTGAAATAGGTAACAGGTATTTCCACACGAAATCGCAAATATAAATATCAATTTATCTTTTACAAGTTGTTTCCGTGTGTATCACCTCGGGGCAACCAATATTTTATTTGTATCTCACGTGGAAAACATTTTAGTTTTATTGAAAATGATACGATGAAATCCACTGTTTTGAATTATTAACAAATGATCCCCTGTTTTCAGGCCGTTATTCCCCTGTACTGTATGGCTTCTGAACACAGGGAAGCGCAGGATAATTATTTTAACCAAAAGAGAACTTAGCTCATGTCTTCCAGAAACATTTCCTATTGGAATTTTAAAATGTTGAACTGAGACAGAACTCAATGTACGAAGAACGATTGTTTTGTATGAGAAAAAGATAATTTTTATCTACACCATAGACAGTCAAAGGCTTTTGATTAATCCATAAGGACAGCAACAATATGTTTGTTCCTTTCCAGTTCTGTTTTCCAGTCCTTAATACGTCTGAAAAGAGCGTGCTGGGGAGACAGGTGTTTTGTTTATGCGCATAAGAATTTCGAAAACTTTTCTTCAAGAGATGGAGAAAGTGGAAGCTCTATTGCTTTTTCAAATACCTTAGAAAGTGTTGTGAGTAGACTTATTGGCCTATAATAAAATCTATGTAAAGAAACACCCTGCCTGCCTTTACAGGTAATGCCACAGTTTGGCTCATGTCTTCCAGAAACATTATTAAAACGATAAACTGAGACAGAACTCAATGTACGAAGAACGATTGTCCCTTTTTCCTTTAGTGATGTTTCCTTGCTTTTATAGTTCTGTTCAGATACAGTTGTTCAACACATAGTAAGTTCAAATTATGCAACATTTTCTTTTTCGATACAACAAATGATACTTTTTCGTACAACACAAAATGTACTATGGTCACCGATACTCCATGGACATTTCGTTCACTTTTAGGGGAAATATGGAGCTAACATGTGCCGCGGAGAGGAATCTGGGGGCTATAGAGCCCCACTTTTCATTAGAAATATAAGAAATCAACTACCAATCATGCCTCTTTTCTATCAATTTTAGCCCCCCTCCCTCCCCACTTATTTTGGACCCCTCACTACTCTCAATGCTCTGCGGTGCCGGGCTAAATCAATAACTACATTAGGGTCTCGGCTCCTTAACTTATGTTTACCTCGGTGTGTTAGGCAATATTTGATGCTTTTCTGCTTCTTAACTTTTATACTTGTATGTAGTCGTGTCTTTATATACCATTTACAGTTATGTACTTTGTGAGGATGTCATCAGTTTGATGACGACAGCAATTATGACAACTCTACTTAGCCTCGTTTCAGAAAAAAATGAGAAACTTCGAAGGAAGATAACAAGATGGCTGCCGGTGGTGACGTGGACGAGCTTTTCGAGCTAAGAAATGCGTTTTACATAGGCAATTTTCAGCATTGTATAAATGAGGCACAGCGTGTAAAGGTAAATTTATCTTTTAGTGATAAATTCATGATTGATCCAGTAAGGACGGTGTTGTATATTTGATAATGTCGTGACGGACGACACCCGGACAGATGTGTGTCGGTTTGGTTATAGAAAATATTTTATATCTTGCCGACCTAAAAAGACACATGTACGTTCGAGACTAAAAATGAAAACTTTTTCATGCTTTGGAAGACTTCTTGCTTGCCCTACCCGGCATCTCAGTCAAATTGTGGAAGAGCAGAAGAAAAGCTCCTTGTTTTTCCAGACAACTTTTATCATTTGATACATTTCCTAGCAAAACAGATCTATACTTATGGAGCACAAATAAGGAACCAAGGGGCACAGGGCGCATGTCCTCTCTAAATGTTTTTAGAAACTTGAGGTAAAGTGCCTCGTTTTGGTTCACCCCCTTTTAGAATGCTTTTTATGTCCTTTTGGTCAGAATAGAACTTGGTTATATAAACAAAAATTTCTTAAATTGTAATTATCATTCATTAATTCTTTGTGACTAAGTAGTTTGTGAAATGTACTTTCTTCCTTTGCAGTGAGGGTACTGAAAATTACTTTAAATTTACCTAATATGGTTTCTTTATAATTAAAAATCTTCAATGGGATTGAAATTCTCCACTATACAAAGCCATCGGCAATGAGAAATTGACACCATGTATCTTTTGCTGCCAGTCTTTTTATGTAACATCAAACTTTTTCTTTTACAGCACCAGGGTAGTGGCATATTTTGTAATTATTAAAGCAGCTATAAACATGAATGTCATTCTGAATAAACATCAAATTTATGATTGTATGATGCTTTAGTGTTTAAGCTGTGTTCACTACTGCATTATGTCAATTTTATGTAATAAGGTTCTTTATATGGCCACTGTCTTTCTGTTCTGTTTCTTATGCCTATTACATTTGGTTACCATTTTTTGTGCCTGCTAAACTTGTTGATTTCATTTCACAGCCATCAACACCAGATCTCAGAATAGAAAGGGATGTTTTCTTATATCGAGCATATACTGCACAGGTAAGATTAAAAACCCATGTTTGATATTTAATTTCTATTTTTTCTTATCTGCTAATTGCAATGGGACAATTTAACATGATCTCAACTGTGTTATCATTGAAACCCATATTTCATTACACCCCATTAAATTCATTAACATATCTAGTATCAGAAATAATTGAAGTATTGTATGCAAAATAATTTGTTTTCAGAACTTTTGAAAGATTCTTGGTAACAAGGGAGGCACCATTGTAAATCTCCCCACTGAAACCTTGAAACAATTTTCTTCAATAAAACAAACAATTCATATGTTTTTTTCTTTGTCATTAATACTTTGTACTATTACTCTTAAACAGGGAAAATATGGTGTAGTGCTAGATGAGGTAAAGGGGTCATCTCCAGGAGAAGTTCAAGCAATTAGAGTCCTTGCAGACTATTTACAAAACCCAGGGAAAAAGTAAGTCTGTTGTCGGATTCTGACTGACCCAAAGATATTCTTTGGAATCTTTTGTCTTATAGGTAACAGGCAATAATTCTTTGTCCTATAAGTTAAATTTGTTTATTTTTGATATGATTTTTTCAGAATATAAAATGTAAAATGATAACACAAAGTTGATTATCTTAGGAAAGCTGTAATAAAAAGAATAAATTTGAGTATTTTTTAACAAAAAGTTCAGAAATGGTAAGGAAAGAGTCACATTTTTTTCAGCATTGCAACGAAAAATTCGATCATATTTTTCTAGAAAACTGCATTGACTTTTTATAACTACCTTTATTAAAACCAAATTTTTCCTTTCTTTATAGAGAGCATATACTAAAGCAGTTAGAGGCAAAGATAAATTCAAGTGATTTCAGCGAATACTTTCTTCTGATTGCATCAACAATTTACTTCCATGAACAGGTAATTACAAGACAAGCTCCAAGTTTTTGTTATTCATATTTTTATCAGCATTTACCTTTTCATTTTTAAAAAAAACAATGATATAGAATAAATACATTCCTTTATTTCAATAAAAGCCTTTTGTTTTATGATGATGATATTTATCATGAATTGTTGGGGATGTCAACAATTTAAAAAAGCTTTAAGAATGATCCATATAAAGCAAAAGAGATTGTGAATAAATATGGTACTGGATGGAAGGATAGCATTAACCTTTGAATGAGCTTCACAAGCAAAAATTGATGTCTATTGTACTATTTAATGATCCTCGAAATTAAGTTGACTTGTATATTCAGTAAACTGAATGATCAAACATTCCTTTTATTTTATTCACTGTTACAAACCACTGTTATTTTGTTATAAATTTATTTATTTTTCTATTGTCTGTTTGTTATTTATAAGCTCTATAATGTTTTTCCTGTTTTGCAGGATTATGATTCAGCCTTGAGATGCTTACATCAGTCACAAGCTCTAGAGAGGTGAGTTTTTTATTGGAAGCTATTTCTTGAGTATTTGAAGGCTTCATTTCAAACTTCTTGTTTCATTTAAAAGATTTTATTAAGCCACAAGAAAAACGAAATGGTTACCAAATAAATTGTGCATAAATATTCAGAAAAAGATTTTAGCTTCATAGTTTCAACCATGCATTTTGCTACAAGGTTTTGGACTTTTATTTGGTTAATCAATTACAAAATTAAACTAGAAATATCAGATTTTGGGAAAACTAGTGTAACCCTCCAGCCATCTGTGCTTCTTCAATCTTCAATCGTTAACTCCTAAAGGCTATACAACCAATCTGGAGCATTTACTCAAGGAGCATTAAAAAAAGGAAAATTAACTCAGGAGTAGGATTAATACCATTTCCACCCAGCACTCCAGTTTGTTGATTTCTACAAAATGTGGCTTATAACCAGTGTTGATGTCTCTATGCTTTTAAGACCTTTTTTCTTATAGTTGGCCTCTTTTAAACATTGATATGTGTGTATTTTTTCTTACTGAAACATTTTTATTCCATGTCCTTCAAGCTATGAAATTACTTTAATGGAGATGTTAAAAGCACTTTGTCCCATCAGTCAACTGTTCAGAATTAACAATAGGCTTGGCACGAAAAATATTGAGAATTCAAGTGGCCAGTGAAATTGTTCAAGACACAGTGCCTTTAATGTTATAGTGTATTTCTAAAAGGTTTTCTGACGGTACCAGCTGTACCATAGAATTTCATCATTTGTTGAATTTCCATTTTGTTTCTTTCAGCGAAGCATTATCAGTTCAAATGTATGTTGCAATGGATAGGATTGACCTAGCAAGGTTGACTATTGTACCTTTATTTTCTGAAATTTTGTTTGTTATGAAAAATCATTTTTCTACTTTTTATGCAAGAGATTGAAATAAAATGGATTCGTTTATTTTCAAATTATGATGATTATAAAAAGCAATCCTAAAAATATTATAAATCTATTCGGAAAGTAGGCAGTTGAGTAAACTAAGAGGATACTCAATACATTGCTTGTTGAAATGGAGATATGCAAGTTATGAATCTGGTAAGAATCAAGTTATTATTAATCCAAAAAGCTCGATTATCTTCAACAATTTACAGTTTATCAAGTCCATCGTAGACTGTAGTCATTTTCATGTTGCTTCAATCTTTAAGTTGAATGTCATTTTAAATGTAGAAAACTGTTTATTTTTTAACTTTTAACTCCTGTTTTTAGGAAAGAGCTTAAAAGAATGCAGGTTTGTAAAATGAGTTTTATAATTTGCAATTGGAGTTAGGCCTTTGATTTCATTTTAAATTAAACCATTTCTATTCTTTTAAAAATCTGGAACCAACAAAATATTATTGTTTGTTTTCCAAATGAAGAATAAATTTGATTGGCTTAGTGATCTTGAAGGAAAATTGCAAGGGATGTATTGCAGCACATTTTGTTTGCAAGACAGATTTCCTTGTATAATTGTTCTTTTGCAACAAATGTTGAGATTCTACAAGAGACACAAATGGGAACTGACCAAGATAATTTTATTATATTCTAAATAATTCCAAGATAGTACCAAGAAAATTTTATTATATTCTAAATAATTCCAAGATAGTACTAAGAAAATTTTATTATATTCTAAATAATGAATGAATGAATGAATGAATGAATGAATGAATGAATGAATGAATGAATGAATGAATGAATGAATGAATGAATGAATGAATGAATGAATGAATGAATGAATGAATGAATGAATGAATGAATGAATGAATGAATGAATGAATGAATGAATGAATGAATGAATGAACCTTAACCAATTTGAAACTAGCACAAAAAACGAGAAAACATCATGTTTAGCATGTAGTACCATAGATTACATCTGCTTTTTTGTTGTCATTTTTAAATTGTGCATTACAAAGGCCTATAAAGTAACTGGATTGAAACTATTTGTATTTCGAAATGTTTCCAAAGATGATTTTTTTCTTCAGGAAATCGATGAAGATGCAACATTGACACAGTTGGCTACTGCTTGGTTTAATTTGGCTGTGGTGAGTGTCTATCTAATATCTTACAGAATCATTGTTAGTCAGTACTATAGACTTTCAACTAGTCATAGAGTAAAGTTTCTTAGCAGTTCAATTTTCCCGTGGATACAAGGATGAAACTTTGTACCAGTAAAGAATATGACCTGATGCTTGCAAAAGTTATTTTTAGACTAGGATACCTGTACCTGGGTTGTGCTCCATCGTTTCATAGCTATGCAAGTTAAACAACTAAAACGTAATTTTTTGAATGATTTTACGATGTAAACAATAGGAGATTGAGATAAACAATGGTTAGGGCTATCATGGAATGGATTGGCACATTTTTATATCATATTGTTGGGAACATTTGTGCCAAATTTCAGCTGGTTTGGTAAGGTGTGGTGCAATGCCCTGGTGAATTGACATGGAATGACCCAGACCAAACTTCAAGAATTTCCCAACGCCCCTCGTAAAGTTAACCATCCTTTTGCTAAAGATTGAAGGTGTTGGGTGAAGGTGAAAAGGGAAGGTCAAGGGCGAGAGTCAAGTATTTGACAGCTGAGGCGTCGGTGATGTGTTGAGCGAGATTTGTTTGAGATATAAGATTGTGTGATTTGCTTTGACAATCTATGTGTTTTCTTACTCGTAGGGCGGAGAAAAAGCTCAAGATTCGTATTACATTTTCCAAGAACTAGCAGACAAGTACACGCCAACAGTGATGCTGCTAAATGGGCAAGCGGCTTGTTATATGCACATGGGGAAATTTGACGACGCTGAAAGCTTGTTGCAAGAAGCCCTTGAAAGAGTATGCAGAAGTCTTTCTGTCAATACGTTTTTATAATGGCATTCTTTTTTATAAAGTGTAAATACAAGTGCAAGGATAGGAAACAGAAAGATTAATTGCCTATATTGGATAATTATGTTTTGGTTAAAACACTTGCCATTTGCAGCTTAAGTTCCTCGAGTTAGTATTTCATTGACACTATTAGCAGCGGCTACCCTATTAGCAGCGACCTCCTTGCCCCATTATTAGCAGTGACCTCGGCTACCCTGTTATTAGCAGCGACCTCCCTTGCCCCATTATTAGCAGCGACCTCTCTTGCCCCATTATTAGCAGTGACCTCTCTTGCCCCATTATTAGCAGTGACCTCTGCTACCTTATTGGCGTCTTATTGGCGTGTTCCGACCTTGCCTTACGAAGACTTCTTTTTTTTCTTTCTCAGGATAGTAATAACGCCTCAACACTTATCAATCTTGCTGTTCTAAGCCAGCATTTGGGAAAAGCACCCGAGGTACTTCTGTTTTTAACTTTCTTTCGTGCGTGTGGCTCTTAAAATGAAATAAATCGATTTAACTATTTGTATCCATTAAACATTCAAGCCAAGTTCTGATCCGAGTTCCGATCTTAGACACAGCCGTTGAGGCGTATTGTGGGTGGCATACAGCCTCACACCCCACCTCCCCCAATACAGAGTTTGCCCTTTGATCTAGAATAGATATCAACATTTGACTGTGCGAAGATATCATCAACATAGAACAGGTTTGTAGATGGGTCTTGCTTAGCCTTTCTTGGATAAAGCTAAATGGTCCAAGTTATAATGGCTTCTGAGAAAATATTTGTCTCTGAATAGTGTCTCTGAATTGGGGATAGTGTCTCTGAATACCCTTCCAAATGGAAAAATATATGGCCCGATATTGGAGCTACAAACCTTGCCAAAAATACAGTAGAATCCCGTTATAACGTACTCGGTTATTACGTGCTTTTGGATTTAACGTACTGGTGTGCTTGGTCCCGGAAAAAGGTGTGCATGGTTTTAATCAATTTTTACTTACCCTCGCTACAACGTACTTCGGATATAACGTACTTAATACGCTGGTCCCTAAAGTACGTTATAACCGGATTATACTGTAATTGGAACGCCTTCCCCTGACGGCATGGAAACAGACATAGCAAGTCAATAACTACCTTTTCAAAATATTACCTTTGGTCCACACTTATCCCCCCCCCCCCCGCAATGTTGATTTATTTTATCAAAACGGTGAGATTGGGCAACATTTTAATTGCTGGGGGGGGGATTTTCCCAAAAAACCTTTAGGTTTGCGCAAGTGTTCCAAAATTTTGGCAAGGCTTGTATGTATCATTTTCACAACATAATGCTGCAAGGCTCTTTACAAAGCAAAGTTTTCAAACCATCTGAGAAATGCTGTAGATTTGTAAAATGAATAGTTGGACAATGTTCTCAGAAAAGTTCAAAACTGGAACCCCTACACCAATTTTTGTGCAGACTCTGGATTGGACTGGACGTATCATCACTTTTTAAATTCTAATGAAAATATTTTTTTTATTGTCGCAGGTGAGCAATCGATATGTATCACAGATGAAAGATTCAAATTTCAACCATCGCTTCACGAAAGACTTTTTCTCAAAGGTAATTTTTCTTAATTTGGGATCCCACTTGCCTTCCATTTATGGAAAAGTGATTTACACAATGGAATTTCATAAATTATATTCTAATTTTTGATTAATTGTCAATTTTTTTAAATTGATTTACTTATTTCAGGGTAAATAAGCCTATTTTATTCAGATGCGTGCCCAACAAATGCACGTGTATTAGAAATATTATAAGCATATTCCTAGCATCTCCCTTCCTAAAACATATCTAGGCCACATGTTTTACTTTGTAAATAAAAGACCATAAGAATAGAAAATATTGAAGACATTCCTTTAGACTAAAATGTTTTTTTTTTTCAGGAGAAAGACTTCGACCGAATTGCCGAGCAGTATGCAGCATCAGTTAGCAGCTGAAATTTTCGCATGTAAAGGGACTTATGAACCACTATCGGCAGTTACTGTGTAAACATATCTAGTGAATTTATATTATTGTTTTAAATGCAAAATAACTGATATTTTTGGCTAGTTTTTTTGTCCACCATTCTGTTCTCTCCCTAAAAATATCAAGGATTCATATTTTTAAGTGATTTAGAGGAATATGATGCAGAGGAGCTTTTTTCGTAAGCTAAAAATATACTTTATGCAAAGCTCATTATTTTTTCAGTTTTATTTTAGGTAACATCTTTTGATTTATGTATTTATTGCTTAATGATTGGTTTCAGTACAAAGTCTTCTTAAATATCTTGAGCTCTTGTTTGGTTGGTGAAACTGGATGAAACCTGAAAGGACTCTCTGATTTTTTATTTCCGTGTCCAGTCGATTGACAAAAAAAAATTCAAGTTCTCTCCAATTTCTTGCATATCCACATAAATATGGATCGGTCCCGTTTAGTTTTGCACATGTTTGATATTGTCTCCTTTTTAATTTGTTCGTATGCCTTTTCCTTTTCAACCATTCAAACTGGAAATATCTGGGGTAAAATCTGGGGTAAAAATTTCGAAACGAGCCAAGTTTTTTATCTACTTGCTAAAATGATGTAAGCCTAAATAGCATACACATATACAGTTTTACTGCAAAACAAAGAATGGCTTTAATTTGGTTACTTGCCCCAGTTTTTATCTAGGCATGAAAGACCCTTCAAAAAACTTACCAGTACAAATGTAATCTGGTAGTAGGATATTGGAAGGACCCAGCTTATGAACAGTCTGCTTGGGAATTGAAACATGTTACGTCTAAAAATGAAATGAAAAAGTTCTTGTCTGCTAGCTTTCAAAAATGCCTTTTTTCTAAAGCAATATGCAAACAAGAAATCCTTTGACTGAAGGCTTCTTTCTAAGCCTTTTTCGTGAGATACTGAAGTTTGCTTTATGAAGAGTTAGATACCTTGGGTTCATACTGCAACTTAGGAGGTATTTTCTACTTATTCGGATGAACCCAAAATAACTCCACTTCTGTTGAACTCGATTTCGATGTGGCAAGCACAAGTAATCTTTGACAGAGAGGGAGGATTATGATGACCAGGGAGGGATTTAAGCAACAATGATAAGGGGGGGGTGTTAGATGCTAACTGGATATTATGACACACAATTGGATTTTGTCACACCCTTCAGGTCGCCTGAAAATTATAAAAACGCCCATTTTCAAAATTTGGTTCTTAACTTTAAGGTAGAGAAGACAGGAAGATGAATAATATTAAATCTTGGCGTCATTTGGTTACATTTCTAGTGAGACTCGAAAATGACTATTTAGTTAAAATAACACACTCATCATACATTGGCCTCCATAAGCAAGCATTACCCCAACTCTTGACTTCCGTTCATAGAATCAGTTTGAAAAATGGCTTTGAAAAAAGCAAACATTTCGATAAGCTTTTCTGCTGACATTCATTAAGTATTAAAGGCCAGACAGAGTATTTAATTTTTATGTAGATAGATTCTAGAAGCAGGGACGGATTTAATCGGCAAAGATTGGGGGTGTCACACCCTTGAGGTCATTCAAAATTGATGGAAACACCCATTTTAAAATTCGATTTTTAAAAAGGTAAAGAAAATCATAAGATTAATAAAGTAAAACCCTGGTGTTATTTGACTACTACTGACCATCAAAAATGATTTTTACCGAATGGAAGCAATTTTTACCTAAAGGCGCAGAAATTGTGGGGGTTGTCATACCCCCTTACACTCCTCGCTAAATCCATCCCTGACGACGACGCAGCCATAAACCGGGGGAAGCTTGACATTTTAGTAATGGTGTTTTCATTATTTCATTTCATTTAATTCAATTTCAAAATTCCAATACGTACAAACATCATTCAATATGCAATAAGTGACTAATATTATATAAAAGAATACAAAAGATGGAAAGCAGAAAATTGCTGTAAATAAATACAGAAAACTGATATTGTATAGAGGGGAATTTCTTAAGGAGGGGCTCTCTCAATAGATATAATTCATGGTATCATCACCAATTTGGTTTGCGTATTGCATGATTTGATATACCAGTGTTATCAAGCAGTGTTTTAACTCCTCTTTCAAAGAGATAAGAGGATTTTGGAGTTGTCGTAAAGGAGAATAGCAGGGAATTCTGAGAACTGTGTTGCGAAGGAGCTTCTCTAAAGTTGTTATTGGAAACAGAGCACAATAAAACCGACGCCAACGCATGCGCAACTCGGTGTCTGCGAAATCAAATTCGAATTAATCAAAATGGCTACCATGAGCGGCCGTTCCAAAACAATCAAAGCAAGCTCGGGTATGTGTTGTTTTTCTTTAAAAGTAAAGTTTCGATCTTAGCATCCTTGTTACATATCAATGCTGCTTTGACTATTTAAAGCATCGCAGCTTACATAATTAGATTATTTTGTGGCTTGAGAGGCCCATATTTTATCATTTCCCATGAAGCATTTTCTACATTTCATTAATGAATAAGTAACAGCCAGATCTCATCATAGTTTTGTGGCAAGTCCCCCTTAAATTATCAAGGCTACTCACAAGAAAACCTCTTCAAAATTCTGTAGGATAAATAACATGGAAATTTGATAATTTGGTTGAAAATATTTCGTAAAGTTGAGGTGAGAAATGATCAAAATCAATCTGAAAATGTTAAAATTGTTAGCTGCAGTTGTCACAGAAATGCAGCTGCAGTTGTTTATCAGGTGCATTTATTGAGAAATGATGTTTGATCAACATTATTTTTTGAATGACCATTCTATTTTCATCCACACGTAGCGTCACTGTTAATGAAATTTTGACAGGGAGCTGTAGAAGTGCATGATTAAAACATTAGCTGATGTAATAAATTCCTGTTTCCATATCTCACTAATAACGACGTTTCTTTTTCAGTATCTCCGACAATGTCGAGAAGAAGCCTTGGCACAATGCCTTTGAGCACAAGCAATGCAAGACCAAAATCGTCAAAGGGGAAGAAACTAGCTGCTTCACTTGATGCCTCTGGGACAAGGTATAACAAAATATATTTTTACACATGTAGCCTGATCTTTACATTTGATAAAAAGTAAATTCTCAAAACATTGTATTTTTTTATAGTCTATTTCATTTTGTTCTTAATTTATTTACTCCCATTATATTGTTTTTTGATTATGTTTACCCACAGGTAACCTATTTTTTTTATCTCCATAAGGTTTCTTTTCTGTGTTTGTTTTGTTTTGTTCAAAAACAACTCCAAGCAGATTGCTTCTTTCTTCATGCAGAAAATCTTTGGACATAACAAACTGGGACACTGGAAAACTTGAATCAGAGTATATCAGGAATTTGCAGCAGCAAGTCTATTTTCTGGAGCTTGAAACCAACTACCTGTATCTTTTCATCATATTTTTGTTTCTATCAAGAAAAACTTAATGTATTGATGAATTTAAAAGCATTGAGCCTAGCCATTTGAGGGGGGAGGCATAGCTCTTGCTCTCCTCCAGGCTCCCTCAAATGCTAGAGGGGAACTACAGACTGCTGTCCTAAACTGTTCAAAAAAAAGCTTTCCTTGAAATTAATTTTCCTTTGTTTCTATTCTTATTTACATTTATTAGCTTACCTGGAGATTACAATAGAGCTGCTTACTGCTCCCTTGCTAAAAGTCTTATGGCCAGATCTGATTAAACCTATTCGATAAAAAAGCATTTGATTTGATTGCTTATTATCTTCCCGATGATAGTGTGCATGACAATGCTAAATGTCATTAATCTGTTACCCTCCTGGCGCCCACTTTTTACACACCCAAGGCAGGCCTTGTGAGGAGCAATTATCATCATCAATAACAAAATTTGGTTTCTTGCATTTAGTTTTAAGACAGCATAAAAATGCTAGGTGCTCAACCAATCAAGCCCCTAGAACTTTCTAGGGGCATGCAGAGGCACTTGATGGAGCTTGAGTCCCAAGTAAGGACCATGACAAATAAAATGAAATTTTGCATGCTAAAGCATACATTTTCCTTAACACAACCAACCAGCCAAGAACAACTGAAAAAGGCAACAGGTAATTAACTTTCAATTGAAGAGCAAGTTGGAAAATATCATCAAATTAAATCTATCATTAAGTGCTTGAAATAACTGGTTTCATCTAATCTGGTGAACAAGGTTTTAGAAAACTTACTTCTTTCTTTCTCATCATGAAATGAACTTGTCTTTGAATGTATCTTGTTTGTGGAGGATGTGCCTTTCCTGAGGAGAGAATGCCATAGTCAAGATACATTATACAATGGTGACAAATAAAGGAGTATATTTCTATGACACTGTCAAATTTTGATGAATGTGTTTTGTCTAAGGCCAGAAAATTTAAAAAAAACTGTGTGTTTAAAAGTTGTGTATTAATAAAGCTTCTTGTTTTCCAGTGTTGCCTTCAAGAGTTACAGAAGAAGCTGACAGGATGATGAGGAAACTGAAGGCAAGACTTCAATTTCAAAAGCTGTAAAATGCTTCCTTTTCATTTACTATACATCAATGTATTTTATTCTTATTCCCTTGTTGAAAAACATGTTATCAAAAGGATGTCTTTGTTTGGGTCCAAAATATTTCTTTATATTTTTACAGTTTTGTAAAATTCAAATCTATTTTCCACAATTTGGATCTAATTTCAATCATTCCTTGCTACTGTCCAAGGATAAAAAGCACAGTATCACCCAAAGATATTGTCAGAATTGAGAAGATTTCATTAAAATCTTCTCTCCCCATTTTTCTAGGTTATGCAAGGAGAACTTGATGTTCGATCTCAAGATCTCATAAGAAAGGAATCTCAAGTTTCTATTGCATTAGAAGAGAGAGATCTTGCCATGGAAAAACTGAGAAAACATGAGGGTATGCTTTGGTTACACCAGATTCACTTTAAAACATGTGGTGACTCATGAATCCAACTTAACTTTTTCATTCTCTTTTTGATCAAATTCAGTTTTATTTTATTCTTTAGGAATTGTGCCATTTTAGGTTAGTTAGTGCTTAAAAAACACAAGAATTTCTTCATAATTTGGTTTCAGATGTTCTTCTGGCCATTTTCTTGAAACTTGAAAGACAAGCTATGAATTTGGCTTCATATCATTGATGCTGCAGCCATGCAGACAAAGCTCCAATCAGTAGCGAAGATGTTGTTTTAAGTTCTTAATTGGATCTTTTTTAAATAAATATATATTAAAGCTCAAATTCTTTTCATAGATTCATTTGCATTAGAAAAGAAGGACTTGGTGAATGAAGTTGTGCGGTTGAAGAAACAGCTTGACCGCCAACAGATGGATACTTCAAGAAAGGAAGTTCACATTAGTGAAATAAGAAGAGAGGCTGATATGGGTTTATCTGCATTGCAAGAGGCAGAAAATAAGATAAACACTTATAGACGAGAGGTGAGGCTTTCTTGCATCTCTTCTTATAGACTCTGTCATGTAAGTTGTATTATGATTGATGGGAACTGATGCCCCTTGGGTTGAATTTTTGAGCCTATAATTGTGCCAGCAGGTGACAGTTTAGTTAAAATGGGGCATTTTCTCTCACACACAGGCTGATGGAAAGACAGAAGATTTGAACCGCCTTCGAATTCAGCTCGAAGAGAAGCGATCAGAATGTTTAAAGCTGCAAACAGAATATCAAGAATTGGAGGAAAGATTTTTCAAGTCTGATACAAGATCTAAAGACGAGATTGCAAGTCAACTAAAGGTAAGTTTTTTTTAATAATTTTCACTAAAGTCCTTTTTATCATTAACAGTTCCCCACATTCCTTCCCGCTTCCTCCACCTTTCTTTTTTTGTGATAATTACGTTTTAAGAAAATCTCGGTGTTATAGCCCAGTCCAGGTTTAAGTTTTTCCAGTTAGGGTTAGCAATTTCCTGACTTGTTGAAGCACAGAAGTAAGGGTTCAATTATCCAGTTCAGTTCGGAACTGTCCTAAACTAGAGCAGTTTCAGCACCGATAAATCCCTTGCAAACATGGTCAAAATTGTTCTTTAAGCAAGGCAAATTAATTGCATGTGAAAGTATCAACAGCGCCGTCGAGAGTCAGCTTGAGCCCATTAGTGATTCTTTTCCCCCTAAGAAAACGTGTGTGACCACTCCTTTCCGTTTCTTGGAGACGACAACAAATAAAAAAATTTAGGTCACGCCTTTTTACTGTCAGAAAAGGCCCATTTACCAACAAGGAACGCCAATTTTGCCAATAAGGAAAACCCATGACCAACTTTTGGTTACGTAAAGGCATTTTCAAAATCATAGGATTATATCACAAAAAATACATTGCCAAAATTTTCCCTCCCCTCCCCCCCCCCCCCTAATCTTTTCTCATCGAATTTAGATGAAATACAAATTCGGGCCTGCCGAGAACTGGGAGGACGTGTCCCCCAGCTCCCCCTTGACAATGCTACTGAGTTCTCATACCTCTTTGGTGCCATTAATCCTTATGGTAGTACTGGATAATTTAATAAACATTTACTTACAATTATTTGACCTAATAATTCATCTTTGATATTTTTGTGGTCAGCCTTTCATTCCACCAGATTGCCTCTACAGCTACCTACATATGTAGATAAAAATCTTATTTTGTCACAGGAAGAGATCAAGCTTCTTAGATATGATTGCCGTCAGAAAGATATATCTGCCGAACAAGAAAGAGCTCTTCGCAATAAGGTCAGTTTAAAACAGAAGCTAAAATCCTAACAAAAATGTTTATCATTTTTTGTTGGAGCATGTGTTAGATGCCGAGAGGAAATTGAAGTGGAAGTTGAGAGTTAGAAGCAAATTCCCTCTTTTAAAACCTTGTTGCCTGGCTGCTGTCTCTGAAGCTAACTTTCTGGGGTTGAGTAAACGTGTAGCTTTTCTGTTGTTCAAGGATCTTGCATGCTAAGGGTTATTTCTGCGAATAGTTTTGCAGATCAGCTAAAAATAGCAATGACATAAAAGCCTGTGCAAAAAGCATCCCTTCCGTTCAATTAATTGAAACCAACTTTCTGTTACTTAGGGATCTTCTTTTTAAATCGTGTATAGCTGAATGGATTGGTTGAATAGATGGTAGTCAAATCGAAGACAAGCAAGGGTGGTCATCAAGAGGGGGGGGGGGCGCTGCCTCGTAATTAGAATATTCCAAGAAAACAGCCTTTTTTAATTGTGCCTAAGAGAAACTCCAGCCAAAATACTTGTCATCTTCAGCTAACTCTATCAAAACTTATTTGTTTTTATCTGAACAATTTTTTTGCGGTACAGAATTTGAAAATGGCTTTGAAAAAAACAAACATTTTACCACATACTAAAAGCTTTTTCGTCTGACACTCCTCAGAGCATAAAATGTCAGAATAAGGCTCCGAAAGAACACGATGGAAAATATATAATTGTTTTTATTTTTTTTTAGATATCAGATGACTGCGCTGCTCTTGTGAAGGAAAACGCTGCTTTGTCGTCGCAGGTTTTTGAATTGCGGAAACTCCTTGACGCTGTAAGCTACTTTCACGAATCTTGTAGTTGTCTCTTTTATAGCATGACTACTGTAAAATTCAGAATATAGTCCCCCCTCGATTATAGACCTCCTAAATTTAAGCCCCCTCCCGAATTTAAGCCCCCCTCCCGTTTCTGGGCGTTATCTCGCTTCAAAATAAAACCCCTTCCAAATATAATCCCATGGCCTTAACTTGAAATAAAAAATACAAACATAATTTTCCCCCTTCAGCACAAATACACACCATTACTGATGCAAGAACAAAAATAGCAAATTCATTCTTCATTTTGGTTTGCAATGCTTGTTATCTTAAACATTATATAAACAGGGTGTCTCAATGTATTCTCTTTGAGTCGATGTGCATCCACGGCCCTTTATAGCTTCACCAGGTATGATACAAGAATTACTAACACTTAGCCACGTGTTAGCAAAGATTTTGAATTACCAGTACGATAAATTCCAAACCTTTTTATCCACAGGAACGGCAATTCCAAGACGACAAGGAGCAGCGAAGGCACGCCAATATCCATGAACTTGTCACGGCGAAAGAGAACGAAAAACAGCTAACCAGGGAAGTCGAGCACTTGAAAGACCAGCTCCGACTTGAACAAATGAAGCATAAGGATGCAACAGGAAAGGTTACTGCTTTGAAAATGTATTTTGTTCTCTGTACAATAGATTAAAACAATAGCTGTTTTCAGCCTTTGTTTCGAAACCTCAAAGGAGATTCTACAAGTTAACTTTTAGACCCCGTTTACACGAGTATGGATCCGATCCAGGTTCAAAAGAGTACGGACAGGCCTTGTGTTTACACGGGCTCTGGTGGATCCGTATACTTTTGGATCCGCTATCCGAACATTTTTTGCATGGCCTTCAGAGTATAGATTCGGTATAGATCCGATCTGGACCGGATTCCGTGCAAAGGGTTGGATATAGTTTTAACCAAGTTCTAGTATGATTTTTTCCACTCTTCCGTGGAATTTTTATTCAATTACTTTGTGGAAGAACCATTTCACACTGGTCTATTCGATAGAAAATTTCCACATAAAACAACGCTATTGTGTCTAAAAAGAACGTTTTTATGGTGCATTGATTCTCTGCTACCTGGACAAAATTGATTTTTAGAGACAATGTTCAGCTATGGTTATACTTTGATGTCAAGGCAATATCGACTTTCCCTTAAGAAGTAGGCACAATAATATGGGATTAAAAGCATGGTCCGCTATGGTATCCAGAGTCACAATCAATGTACTTTAGTTAGGAGCCTGTAAGAAATCATCTCTCTTTGTTAATATTCAGTGCTTTTGTGCCTAGAAGGCCAACCGAACTTCCACCCCTCAGTGCCCCTCCAGGCTTTAACGAAGTAGCAAATAAGGAACACCGCAATGGGCCAAGAACAAACAACAACAAACACACGTGAATCAGTTATGGCTAATATTTCGCCCCGGCATATGAGGCTTCATCAAAGCACAAACACTTTAACGCAGTATTTTAGGTTCTATAGAAAAAGTCACTTCTCTACGCAAAGTGAATGTTCTGTAAAGTTATGTAATATTTCTGTCTTTCTAGCTTCTTGAGGGAGAACGTGGTTTAAACAGAGGTATGCAGCCTCAATTTCCTGTTTTATGCCTATCAATCATAAAGGTTATTGTGCAACCGGCACGCTTTGCGACTATCATTCGAAGAACCGGCCTAAAATCGTACTGCATGAAAATACAAAATACAGTCAATTTCTCAAGACAACTGCCGCTAAGCATGCCGGTTGCGCAAGAATCTTTAATATGGATTGTCCTTTAGATCCAAGCCTCTTGTTAACATTCATATACGAAAATAGCCTCCAATAAGATACTTGATCTTCGAGTGACATGTGACTAAAGTACTTGCTTTTTAAATATAGTAAGCAAAATTCTCAATTTACGCAATGGCAGTTACATATTTGATATCGATTAGAAAAGATACAAAATATTTATTGCCGGATTGAAAAGCAAAGCTATAGAATTGTAAATAATGGTCGTTGTAGCATCTTTGAAGGAACTTAAAGGAACATTCCAAAATCATGAAGTTTTTTATAGTTATTAACAAGTTACTTTTCATAAGATGGGAAAGTAACAACATATCTCATTATTTTACAGCGAAATTGCGTGGCACAAAGCTCCAATCAGAAGTTGAAGAGCTAGAAAACTTGAACACATCACAAAGCGAAGAAAACATTCAGCTAAGGAGAGATAAAATGATTTTAACGGATCATGTTGCCGATCTTCAAGCCCAGGTAAATATCGTAAACATGACATTACCATCGGAGTAGCAACCTAGGACCTCGTCAAACGCATATCACATTTTATCCAACATCTACTCCCAACAACTTAGAAAGTTCATTTTTATTATTAAGTGGGTGGTCAAACGCATCCCACATTTCGTCCAACATTGGTTTTCTGCATGTTGGGTAAAATTTTGGATGCGTTTGACTCACACCCGCTCCATTCCTTGACATCGTCTATCCATGTTCTTCTTTGTCTTGCCCTGTCTCTTTTTCCGTCAATCCTACCTTTCAGAACAAGCCTTGCCAAGAACCCGGATGATCCCCTCATAATGTGGTCAGCTAATTACCGTATTTAAATTTTTGCCGTGGAGCATTCTGTCAAATTAATTCTAAAAGTCATTAGCTGTTCTTTTAATTATCAAAGAATTTCTTCTTTCCATTCCTAGCTCAGCGAAAAAGAAGAGGAAATTGAAACAGCCAAGATTGAGCTTCATGATTACAAAGAGCGTCTTACGCAACTCGATTCGCATATGAAGATGCAAAGGAGTATGGATAGCATCAAATGGGAGGAATTTGAGAAGATGGCCGACAGTCTGAAGGAGTTCTCCAAGCACATGTCGCCTTTGAGGCATTCAAGAACCGTTGAATTCGACTCCTAATTACAAAACATTTCACAAGGTTAGCTCCTTAGCACTTGAAACTTGCAGAACATAAAAACCATTGATTGATAAACCTGTTTGAATAACGCCTCGATGTAGTTATCCTAAAATGTTAAATACCATATAATTTTAATAGATGTTTTGTCCAAGATTTCTGATTTCAAAACATGCCAAGTTATTGTTAATGCTGATAAAATTGTATTCTTATCAAAACTTATCGCAATTTTTTACATATCTAGCTGCTTCTCTTTGACTATCTCCTTAAGAAATCAGCGTAAAAACTCGAAGCCAATCTAGCTTTTTAAAGATATAATTCGCCTGATGGTCGCATTAAGCGTGAAACTCAGAGTAGCAACTTAGAACCGTCCTGTTCTATACACAAAAACCGTACACAGCTCTGCCTATACGACATCAAGCACTTTATGACTGATCGCTTAAAAGCCATCTTCATGAATGAAAGACAGAATTACAATTTTGAAAGAACATTGATGGTAAAATATGATAATTTATCTCACTTCTACTAGTTTTCTTTCAGCATAAAGCATAATAGTAAGTTTGTGATAAGATATCAAAGAATAAGACAAAAAAGAGATACGATGAAAGCACAAAATAGGTTGAATTTGATATTAGTACAAATTTTTTAAGATTAATACACCAATTTTTGACAAATAGCTAGATTGAATACACATTATAGGGTAAAATTGTGCGGAAATGAAAAATGAATGAAATTGTCTACCAACTGTGTACAAAATTATTGACAAAAAAACGTGATTACATAAAAGTAGTGTGATGTTAAGTTGCAATGATCCCAAAATGCCGCCATTCGAGTTGATCCCAAAGATTGTGTCCCTGAAGCAGTCAATCTCCTTACCCTGATACAAAGTAGCGTTGTAAATACGTCTAGGCATGTAGAATTCCCAATTGCCATCACTTTGGTGATTCTGTGATAAAAATAAAATAGGTGTCAACTGTTTGTTTATCAAATGTGATCAATAAAGAATACAATATATACATAAAGACACAGTTACGTAGTTAGAACGTCCAGTCTTTAATCCTTTAACAAGCTACTCGATTAAAACATATTTTTGGATATTACATAGTGACGTTGCAGATATTCAACTTTTTTGGCTGAAGAAAGCTAAAAATACGCCACTCCAACTACAGCATCTCTGACTTTCTTAGGCAATTTAAGGCAATTTCATCTGCCTTAAGTTTTTAAGGCAATTTCATCTTACCCAAGTTACGAAGGACGCCGGAGATAACTTACTTAATTCGCCGGTCTCTTCAAGTACAATATAACCTATTATATGTTCCACTTTTTCGCTCAACGTTGAAAAGCAAAAAAGTAAAAACTCAAGGCAAAATGAGAATCTATGAAACTCACTGAATTTGTTCCCCATCGCTGCCTTTGATCTCGACTTATAATACCGCTCAGAAGAATCTACCTCACTGCATCTTTGCTGTTCATGCATTTGAGCCCTGAAAACGACAAAGAAGTGAACTCTTATTCCTCTTAAGTGCACTGTCGCATCTTTTATTAGTCTACTAAAACAATGATATTTGTCTACAAAAACAATAGTATTGTTCGTGTACCAAAGCTAAACGATGCGTCAAGCTTGCTCAGCTCTGCTCTACATCGAAATTCTACTCAGAAAAGACCAACGAGGAGGGCGAAAGTTTGCCTTAAACATACATAAACAAATATTTATAGATAAAACTTCTTGACAAGGAACGATAAATGAAAACTTACTTTTAAGCTACCTGACACTGCACTTCCAGAGAAAGTGAATATTTGGGGTGGAGCAGAAAAGAAAAAAATTGTCTTAGAATTCGAAGGGTGAGCTCTTAAGGGAAGCTTCAGCGTTAACCGCTGTGCCCAAGTTCACTTAAAGGCATTGAGTCATGATAAAATGGATTGGGTATACCTAAGTGCCAAAATCCGCTGAGTCATGATTTCCTGCCGCAGGCAAAGAAGGCATTGAGCCATTGATTGAGATGAAAACCATGACTCAGCTGATTTTGGGACTTAGGGTATACCCAATCCATTTGATCATGACTCAATGCCTTTAAAATGTTTGAAGGTACGAGGAAGGGCCATTATTTAGGCATTTATCGGTGATAACGATAATTCCGCACTTTTTCTGAAAGAACATGTGCGAAACTGTGGGTACCATTTGAAGAAACATGCAGAATTATGGGTACCATTTTTGAAACAATTTGCAAAATCATTAGGAGGGAGATTTAGCATTAACAAAATGAATGTCCAGTTAGAAAAAAAGTATGAAATTTGTGCAATATTGAGATTTGGGGGCAAAGGACATACAAAATTTGTTTGATGATTTTTTGTGCTATAAAAATTTTATTTGCTCTGTAGAATTATGGGTATAGTTTTCATGTTTGCGGAATTATGGGTCACATTTTCCGGCCATTTGCGGAATTATGGGTCCAAAATTTTAACCAAAATGGCTCGTCCCCGTCCAAAATTAGGCTTAGTTTATCCCCCCCCCCACGAGTTTCTGTGTTATTTACAAAAGGGCACTTCTCTACCTGGTTCTAGCTAAAAGTTCTGTTTCGGAAAACAACTTAATCGGCAATACGAGGGCCCTTAACCCTACCAGTCCTGGTAACTCTCAATTGTTTAAACAATAGACTATCGTCCTGCTCCTAATGTAAATCAAGAATTGCTCCCCTCCTCCAGAAATTTCCTTTCAGAAAGGCTATGAGTAATGGAGGTATTTCTCTACTAAAACCGTCAGCTTCAATGCATAGGTTTTGATGACCGTAAAGGCAATGAAAGGTAGTTAACAATGATCAGATATCATTAGGTGTTGAATATTTACTTACATATTGATTTGGACCTTTTTGCCTTTTTTGTGCCAAACTGATTTGCTGCTCATCATAGCATTACACGTCTCCAAATCTTGATTAAGAGCGCATAAATACTCATCATTCGCATAGGATTTGGATCGGTTACTTCTAGCTTGCTGCTCGATGACCTGTCTTGCCGCTTCAAAATCATCTAGAAACATAAGACAACATTTTGTGACAAGGTAAGAGAAGGCGTTCAGGGCCAATTAAGTCACAGAGAAACTGACAATTAAGTCACAGAGATTTGGGTTTCAAAATCGAGTGAATCGTTACATACCTCGATCAGCCATTTCAGTAGCTGTATTGATAGCGTTAGTTGTCTGAATTCTGTCTCTTTGTTTGTTAACGACAACACTTCCCTTTTCAGCACTATTTTCTTCAATATCTGCAAAGTCAAAGTAGATTTAAAAGAAATCAGTAGAATTCAGTAAAATATGTATAATACCGTATTCAAATATTCATGCAATGCTACCATTTTCACATAATATTACCTAACCTTTAAAGGTCATATGAAACGAAATTTTTTATTGGACATTTTACGCAATTTGATGGCGAAAATCTTGGTTAAATTTTCGAAAGCCGAGAATTTCAACTTTAAAACTCAATTTTGGAGACCAAAAGTGATACCGGGGTCTGGGACGAGAAGACAGGAAGTGACGCAATAGGTTTGACATGTTCTTGGCCTTGAAGCCGTAGTAAACATAAACATTAAGCAACTGCAGAGGAGACGTATGGTAATGTTGATTTGGATCAGTCTTCGAATGAATTAAATGAGTGAGGGAGCATTGGCTGAATTTGGTGGCCTTTCTAGCTTTACTAGCACAGAACACCGGTATCCTCCGAAGAAGAATCATTAATCCTCGTCGAACGATGAGAGGGAGAGGACTAGGACCATCCTGGGCACAGAATACTTTTTCTCTTCTGTGTCCTGGGAATGAAGATTGCATTTGATCAACACAGCTTGGAGTTTGGTTTGAGAGACATATTGCCTTGAATCAAAGGTAAACTAAATTCTTTATTTTTCCATTATCTTTACAATTTATAGTATTTCAAGGCAGAAACTTTCACAGACACGAGCCTGGCCTACTGGCCTAAGCAAACGGGAGACTAGCCTGATAAACAGACCTTACTGTGTGTAAGCTTTCACTAGATTGGCGAACTCTATTTCATTAAATTGGTGGGAAAAGGGAAAGACTGAATCGTGATCATATTTTTCTATCACAGGTGCTCGTGTACAAAGTGCTCAACATAATCGCTTATCAGACAAGGAAGTACTGCTGCAGCCGAGAAATAAACGAGACGTAGGACACACTCACATCTGATGGTTTAACAAACAGGCATGAATAACGGTGTAACAGAATAAAACCCCTTCAAGAATCTTGTTTACAAAGAAGTTCTCCTCCTTGCCGGCTCATATTTCAAGGACAAGACTCAAAGGCAGTACGAAGTAAGAACTGCTCTCACTTGTGGAATAAAATCAACACTTGCTTTTGAATCAGGAAGTGTTGTCACAAGGAACTGAACGAACATCGAGCATTTCCCCAGGGCCACCGAAAGCAAGGCCGGGCCCAGCTCAATGCTTGGAATCCTACCTAAAATGTATTTGATATGAACTTGAAATACATAGAATTTTTTTATGTACTTGAGATTGATATTCCTAAAGCCTTTTTTCAAATTTTCTCAATGCAAATTACCATGTCATAACTACAATTTGATTATCCTTACAAAATAATTTTGCTGCACAATGAGCATATAGTTTTCTAGAACAATCTTGTTCTACGTACTTTTGCAAAGTTCCATGACTGATTTATGGGAAAACCCTTCAAATTCCTTGGACTTCCTTGTGTTTTGTAACTGATTTTTGAAAAAAAATACTCAAAGCCCTGGGAACAAGTACCCTCGTCTAAAAATAGCTCAAGGGGTACTTGACAGTTGGGGGCAGTATCCCATCTTCAGCGATCAAGTAATGTACTTGCAGCACGATTCTTGCTTTGTGTTTTGAAACTGATTTTTGGAATAAAATCCTCAAAAGCCTGGAATCGAGTACCCCAGTCTAAAAATAGCACAAGGGGTAAATTGCCAACTGGGTTCCGCATCCTATCGTTTCAGCGTATCAAACTATGTATTTTCACAAAGTTTCTTGCTTTTATCGCAATCTTAAACTGATTTATGGAAAAACTTCTTCAAAGGCCTGGAATCGAGTACCCCAGTCTAAAAATAGCACAAGGGGGCATTGGCCAGATAAGATATACATCCTATTTTTTTCAGCGTATCAAACTATGTACTTTCACAAAGTTTCATACTTTTATCGCGATCTTCAACTGATTTATGGAAAAACCCCTTCAAAGGCCTGGAATCGAGTACCCCAGTCTAAAAATAGCACAAGGGGGCATTTGCCAGACAAGATATGCATCCTCTCTTTTTCAGCGTGTCAAACTCTGTATTCTGACAAAGTTTCGTGCTTTTATCTTGTTTTGCAAGATTTTTTTATCAACATCACTGACAAAGGTTCCAATGGCTATCGAAGGGACGTGTCAAACCTATTACGTCACAGCGTCGATCTGACCGCGTTCGAGTGGCATCGCTTTTGAAGGTCACTTTTTCGGGCTTTCAAGCGCCATATCTAGAAAAGTTCAAGTCGTAGAAAAAAACGGGAAACGGCGTCTTAACAAGCGAAAAAAGCTCTACCAAATATGTGAAAATCGTTTTTCGGTTCATATGACCTTTAAGTTACCAAGCCTAACAAAGGATAGCATATCGATTAGGGTTTGGAGCCCTTACTTGTTCTTAGCACACCAAGGGAGGTGCTGGTGTTAGCCAATTTCTCCAGTAGAACATTGTAATAATTGACTTCTACATCAATTAAAGGCTGCGGCGTCGTTTCCAGGGAGGAGGGAAGGGCGTTGGCAGTCAGCAACAAGACAACATCGCGCTCTTCCTCTGACTGCAAGTCACCGAGGTCCACCTTCAAACTGAAAAACGTTTCATTCATAAAGGATTACACTCTAGAAGTTGTTATAACAATGAATAATAGGATCAATTTCTCCAATTGGAAGAGTTTTAAATTAATAAAGGAAGACGTACCAATTTTGAGAAGCGTTAACAGTTGAAGAAATGCAAGAAATGGAAAAGTCTAACCACTTGAAAGAATGAAAAACGGAAGAATGTTAGATCTATCACCTCCTGGAAGAATTTACAATGGGAGAAATAAAAACATTTCTCTTCATAGAGAACTTGCAAGGAATAAATGAAAGACGGTTTACGTCTTGGAAGAAGTGAAAATTGAATACCTCCGACCTTTAGGAAGAAGGAAAAGTGGAAGAGTGTTAGACCCATCACCTCCTGGAAGAATTTACAATGGGAGAAATTGAAGTCTAAAAGATTAAAGAGACCTCACCTTTTTGCGTCTGGTGCTAAATCATAAGACCTGTTCACATGAATCTCCTTGATTTTAACGCCATCTTGTGCAGACAGATTCAGCTGTATCCCTTGCCCTACGGTACTCAATAATCCTCCAAGACAGTGACCAAAAGATTCTGAAATCTAAAATGTTTTGGAAAAGTCTAATTTCTACATAACAAAGTATGCTCGATGTGTTTTTTTTGGAATAGAGGGACTCTAAATTTTCTGGTACTTTTAGTCATACCTTCTAGATATTTTGTCAGAAATGATATTTTCGCAGGTTTTTTAAAGCTACACCTTACCATTGCACCCCAGGATGTCTGAGATACAGCACCATTGAAAACACTCCTCTCGCCCTTTCATAGGCCTGCCCTATTTCCTTCTGCCCTATTTCATTCACCTGGGAAATTGCAATAAATTTATATTTATGCTATTCAACTTTCTGTCTGCAGTGTCTCCATCCATCTATTTTCCTACTGTTTTGCCTCAAACTTAATATTGGAACTCTGTCTCTGCATTATTTCATAAACAGAAAAAACATCCAGACAAGAAGAAGCATTTATCTTAAATAGATAAAATTTTATGTCTTCAAAACACAACTCAATGTCATCGGAATGAAATTCATATTTAGGGGGCTGCCCATTGTATTCCTTCTCATTCAGTACACTGCTATAAGGGAAATATATGACAGTTTGACAATTATTAGGGGGGTTTCAGCTCCATAACTGCATAAATTTTCAAATCTGGGACAAAATTTGCAAATCTGGTGATAGGCATAAAATTCCCGGACTTCAATATCATAAAAAGATATAATTTATGACCAATATTGCAATTTTTCATAAACAAATTTGGCTGAAAAAGTCCGAGCAAATCACTCTATGGAAGAAATCAGTGAATCCTTAGAAAACATTTTGTTTTGTTTTTGTGGGAATCTATTAATTTCTTTACAAAAGTGAATTGCTCCTCGATAATACGATAAGTATTTTAGTCCAAGTAATTTATGTTGCTAAACGGTTTGTTCCACTTCTCCCTTTTACCCACAGCTCAAGTTTGTGAATTATCCAACATAACAATGATTTTTCAAAAAATCTGTCAAATTTTGAAACAACGGTACCCCCCTGCCCATGGGGCCACAATGCCCTTGAACTGGTGTGTGTTAGTCATATTCACCTTGTCTTCGTTCTCCACAAAATAGTACATGCCACTGCCTGCATCGCTAATAGCTTTGAGCATGGCTGGGTCATGATCATTTCCAAAGCCAAATGTGTAAACACTGCATGGCAAAGTAGCTTCTTTTTTTTCTTCCTCCTTTTCTTCTTCCTTTGCTGATGACTGCTCAACATGCTTGATTAAAATTAATGATAGCTTTATTGACTTGTTCATTCAATCAATTAAGAAAAAATTACAAAAAAAGGAAACACAACTTGTGTTAGGTTGTCAAACTGGATTCCTGGAAAAAATAAATTTTATAAGGAAGTGAATCAAAACCCCCAGCTCTGGTTTCAGAATGCAGGCATTCAATTGAAAATCTTGGGCACAGCTGTTGCAGTTACAGACCCAATATATAGAGTTGGAAGGCACAAGACGTAAACAGATGGAAAATGAAATGCAAAATATCTAAACCGCGTGTGAAGTATTGTGGATCTCTTGAGAACCACAAAAAGAAGGCAAACATAAGGCAATTGCAAGGAAAATGCTGATTGGTCCTGATTGGCTTTGATTGGCCCTGATTGGCTGAAAGACCCCAAGCTGACTTTTTTTAGGATTGTATGTAATCAAAACTGATTATGTTTCTTCTAATTTTTCCTTCTCCGCAATATGTAGATTTCTCCTTGGAATATGGATCACATTGAAGTAATTTGTTTATAAAACTAGCATTAGCAGCTAAAATTGAAACTTTTTGGACAAAGCTCTAATCTCAAAAAGATAATGTAAACAAGAAGACTAAAAAGGCTGCAACCAATCATTAAACGGCTGATTGCTCCTTGGCTGTCAATGGAACATTTTATGCTTCACTAAAGGCTGCTACAATACGATCTTGAAAAGGGTTTCAAGCAACTTAATTGGGTAGATAACAAACATGCAAGAGCAATGGTAGATACCTCAGTTGGTTCTTTACTTTTTGTAAGATGAAGCCTCTGAAGCCATGATTGGTGCCTGGGGGCTTGACTTGCACTATTGCTTCTTGATGGTGAGCTAAACATATTTGGGTTTCTCATTGCAGCAATAATGCCTTGAGCACTGGTGATTCCTGTAAAGAAAAGACAAATTGAAAAGGATTCATGAATATTTATATTCAATTATGACTGTCATAAATTATAAAAATGATTGTGTGAATTTCCTTGATAAATGTCTGCAAAAAAACAACAAAATTTGCAGTTAAAATTATCTAGAAACCGGCATCACATAAAGTCAACTCTGCTCAAAGTCAGTCATACTATCTTTTTCAGATGCAAATATGCAGAACTATTCAAATTACAGTCACACTCTGCATATTACCACAGACTTTCAATCAACAATTTGCGTGACGTGTCAATGTATGTATTAACGGAGATTAATTGGGTTGTATTAGACATTTGGGTCAAAATGTTTTGTGACTGTAAATTGCAGAGTGCCTTTCAAGTGGAATGACTCTAAGCGAAGTGGATTGTATCAGAAAAAAGCTTGGAGCCTCAGAAATTGTGCCTTATGTGGTCAGTGAGCAGTGAAACATCAGCTGGGAATATGAAATTTGACCAGCACTTATGCTGTAGTTGGTGATGCAGGCAAATAAATGCTCTTTATTTTCTTATTATATATTTTCAAATTTCCCATTGGCTCGAGGCAAAGGCTAATTCCCATAACAACCTTGTTGCATACTCACCATGATTGGCCAGTCCATCTGTGAAAAGTAGAACGGAGGCCAATTCGTTTTTGTCCTTCTGTCTTTCGGCCATTTGTTCAAGTCCTTTTAGAAGTCCACCTGACAGGTTTGTGGAGTTTCCTGAAGAGATATTTCGGATTTTCTCTAAACAGGAAGTTTTGTTGTCTTTGGTCATTTTCATCAGTTTAAAATCAAGGGTGACATTAGTGTCATATGTGACTATGGAAAGCCTGTCGTCACTTTTCACTAAATAAAAAAGAAGAATTTCTTGTAAATAAAGATATTTTTGGGAAATATTGACAATCAAGATAATTTTTGTAGAATTATTTATGCCAGATTTTAATTTGACTTAATTGAGCTTGAGAAAATGAATGCATACTGATTTTATAAGATCAGAATACGTAGATCCTTGTTTATGATCAAATAGATCAAAAGCAGCAAGCTTAACCAGTAAAAATCAAAAAGTAATCAGGTGAGTACATAAAAGAACTAGAAAAAATGATTTAGGAAAATACATTTAATGATGCATTGTAAATAATTGAAAAGTTAATTGTTTCCTAAACCTAATTTCTAATTTCAAAAGAAAACCTTATTTTATTTTGTATATTTATACCGTGGTAGCAGGAATATTCTTCATTATAGTCTGTCTGATGAGTGCGCAAGCACAAAACTCGGAGTAACAGAGAACATGTCTCATTTCTAGTCTATATTCTATTTTATTATATCTATTGCTCTGTGCTTTTGCACATCAAGCTTTGTCACATCAGAATAGACAACGCAATCTGGAATAATTGAAAAGTTATACATATTTAAGCCTATAAAGAATAGATTTGTAACATACATTGGCCAACCACGAATTCCATAGTTGTTTTGACAAGCTGAAGCTTAGTGCCACTCATTGATCCAGATTTGTCAATGACAGCAACAATATCAATTGGTGCTCTGGATTCTTCCAGTTCATGGCATGGAGCCTTAACTGTCACTAATGTCCATATGTCAACCTCCTTGTTGTATGGGTATTCTTTGAATTCTGCTTCACAACTGATGGAAAGTTCCTTCGCTACAAAAATATGTGTAAAAACAAACAATTAGTGAACAAAACTATTAAATATGAGATTTTGCATTACAAAACTCAAGTTAATAAAAACGAAGCCTTGAAAGGGGTAAACTTGTTTATTCACGATCAAAACTTTTATTGCTCGATAAGGGGGCTCATGGCCCTCCAGCAGCTCTAATAATTTGATGTTTACAATGAAAAGTCCTTCTTCTTTATATTCTTTCTTCAACAAATTGTGCTCTTCAAACAGTGTGGGGGAGGGGTGGGTTTGGCTCAATAACGTTGTCAAGAGAGAGACTGTTGGAGGTTCTTGGAGGCTACTTGAACCTTGGCTAGACTAAAAACCCACCCAAATCACAAATCAGTACAATATTTCCGACAGAGAGTTGTCATTTGCCAAAGTAACAGCATTCAAAAATAAAAAATAGTCAATAGTTCTAATAAAGATTTCATTTCCTAAAGGTTTTGTTCATATTAGCACCACTTATAGGCATATAGAATCATAGTTCTTGACATAAAGAAAAGTCATCTTTATTCATAGGACAGAATTCCTGCATGGAATGCGGAATCAAGCCCGAGCTAGAGCTTGGCCTAAAATTACCGTAAAATGTGTGGGCAAACGGAGAGGATGCGATCAGATCTTGATTATGATGATTCATCAAAGCAACAAGTAAATAAACAAAAAAAATGTTAAACCTGGGACATCAAGGTCGGCTCCAGCCATGATTTATCCTTTGTAGTTTTTTCTGTCTTTCTGCAAAAAACGCCCCAGTGTTTTGTACCAGGATCTGGTTGAACAAGAGGTTGAACACGGAATTAACAATTACGTCACTCCTATGTACGTGCCGTGAGCGTATTATCATCACGTGACCGTGACTATGGCAACTTTGGAACAGGAAACTGGGAATAGAGATTTCTAGGGAGAGAATCCGGAGATGGGCACCATATGCATACATACACAGAAGAATGTCTTGTTCTTGCTTCTTCCATATAAGACCTATGTTTTTGCAAAAGCTTGAGTAAAAATCTATAGTTGTCTTTTCTGAAAATTAGATGACTTGAGGTGGTTGTTGAGATTTAAGAGGGAAATAAGCCTTCGTGGGATCTCTTCGATATCTAAACTGAGCTAAAACACTATTTTCCCATGTTTTCTGCATGCAGGCCTGAATTACTCTGACGATGCCGCACATCCTTGGGCGAAATACTTGTTCATGGGCTCCGACACAGTTTGGGAACAAATTTTTTAAAAACTAAATTGTAGTTTAGTAAATGTTAATAGTGTTTAACTCCATTAAAAATTAGAAAAATATAGAAAAATATTTTTGCTGTCAGTCTTAAATAAAGAAAAAACCTTTCAAGACGATAATAAATTTCAAAATACTGACTCATCATCAGAACGAGGATCGTACGCTTATTTCATGCCTTAATATAAGAAACACGCTGATGAAGTAAACAATTATTTGATTCAACTTTGTTTCTTGTGATTTTTATTTTTCTTTTGCATTCTCAATGATTCTGCAACCATGAAATAAGGAAAAAAGAGCAATGCCAAGAATAGTCGAATCTCGTACGATGAAAAAATACGATAAGACACTTTTCCAACACGACCTACAGCAAATAGATTGGGAAACCATCATTTCCCCTTGGCTTATGACACATCCGCCATGATCTACACATTCCAGGCGATTTTCGAATCGCTCTTGAATGTACATGCCCCAATACACCAATTCGACTTACGACCTCGTTTTGGAAATTTCTCCAAACTTGGTTATACGACTTTTCTAAGCTCAGATTTGGTTTTATCGTCATAATTTTAGGCGGGATACCATTTTTCATATTGTTTTTTATTTGTATTTTAGATTTTGCAGAGAAATGAAGTTTGAAAACCTGCAAGGGATTTGACCGCAAAAATCGTTTAGGGGGGAAACTTTACCCCCCTAGTTGCCAATCACGGTCAAATCCTTTATAAAATTTTCATCTTTATGTCGTCATAAAATCAATATCGTGAGCAATATCATAATGAAAACTTACAAGTAGACTAAAATCATTGCTCTCAATCAGAATCTGAGGTCAAAAATTTTGTACAAAAGAATTCAAAGAATTTTTCAAAATGAGGCCGTAAGTCGAATTGGTGTATTAAAAAAGAAGAGTAAGTTCAGAATTGGCTCCTTGGCTAACTCCAGATCTTAGTGTTAGAGACCTCGCCCCAGGTCCCTAGGAAGAGAGAACACGTGTCGTAGAGAGTTGTTGGTAGGAGGAGGAAGAAGGGGAGGGCGTAGATTTTGAGGTCAGTAGCAAAGTAATATGTAATTAGCTTGTATCTTATTCTTCTGAATAATAAAATCAAAAGCTGGAAAATTTTCTGTCCAAATTCTAACACGTCGAACGCAAGGTTAACAACACTTAGAAAATCGATAGAGACTAGGGACAGACTGAAAGAAATAGCAGCAAAAGCAAGTCTCCTGAAATGTGGTCAGCTTATACTAGGCAACGGAATATAGTAACCAAAGAAGTTAGGCACTCTATTCGGGATTGTTACGAAGGTTTGATTGAGAAAAACGAAGGGGATCCCAAGAAAATGTGGAAAACGATCAACAGGGTCTTGGATAGAGATAATGAATCCACAGCAGTCTCCAGTATCGAAAAAGATGGCAAAATGTTGACAAAACAACCTGATGTGCTTGAATTGTTCAATTTTCAATCTCGGTTGGACCAAAGCTCGCAAGTAGCATAGGAACGAGACCAAATGACACACGAGTTAACAACTGTAACAACGAAATGCAGTTCAAAACAGTCGATAAAACGTATGTGTTGGATGCTATCGAACAACTAAAGAATGAAAATGCGCCCGGTCCTGACAAAATCACCGTGACTTTGGTAAAAGATGAGTGGGAATTTATTGCTCACCCCCTTCGGTTGATTCATACCTCATCACTCGTGAATGGTGTTTTTCCCTGACCTTTGGAAATTGGCAAAAGACACCCCAATTTATAAATCTTGATCAAAAACTGATCTAAATAACTACAATTTTTCTCGAACTTAAGAAAGCTTTCGATACGGTCGATCATGATGTATTACTAAAAACATCGTGTGCATACGGAATAAGAGGCAAATCTGGTAATTGGTTTGAATCCTACGTAAAACATAGGAAGCAATTTCTCTCTGAATGGTCAGCATTCAAAAGCCAAACATGTAACCCGTGGTATTCCCCAAGGTTCTTGTTTGGGCCCTCTTCTATTCGTCATTTTCTTGAATGACTTGGAAAAGTGTCTTAAATTCCCCAGGGCTAACATCTATGCTGACGATACCAATATAACGATTGCATCGGATGATATAGCGAAAGTAGTTAAAGACACACATCATGAGCTTTCGAATCTTTCTGAGTGGATGAGGGTGAATAAACTTAGCCCAATTTCCCAACAAACAGGATTCATGATAATGGGGCACCCACTTAAAACTAAAAATCTTGACCAGCCAGATGTGCTGAAACTGAATAACTGTGACACAAAAAGAGTAGATAAGGCAAAATCATTTGGAGTGATAATTGATGAGAACTAAATTGGTATGAACAGTTTAGGCGAACCAAAGGCAAAGACAAATGAGTAGAGGTCTTGCAGCTCTAAAAGAATTGAAACATGTCTATAAGGGGTGTTCGAAATATAAAATAATTTCGATTTTTGGAGAAAAAATATGAATATTTAGGTTTCTTAGCTTTGAAATATAAAAAAATAATGATTCCCAGAATGAAATATCAAAGTAGCGAAATAACTGAGTGTTTTATAAATTCTATGTGAGGATTATTAATTTGATCGCAGAACACAATTGAGCTGTTTAGATATTTGTCGATCTCAAAACTCCGAGAAATGACGAGAAAAACAATTTTCCTTTCCCTAAACTTGGAGAAGTAGTGACATTCATGACCAGCGAAAAGTATTTGAAATTGGAGGGGCCAAAATTTTAAGATAGTTGAAGTTTTAAGGCCATCCCCATGGTTGGCGGAAAAATAAATTATGAAAATACATACTCTAGGGATGCCAGAAACATTATCTAAGATAGATTCAGTGGCGTAACGTACGGCGTGCACCTTTAGGCACAAAACTAAAGGCCCACAAACATTTGCCCCCCCCCCCCTCGAATTGATACTTCACCACATGTCAGCTATTGACGATTAAACCAGAAAAGGAAAGCATCCCTGCTAGTAATGTATGCATCCCTGCTAGTAATGTATGCAAAATTTTTGTCGGTTTATTAAGTGTCTTTGCCACCCCACCTCCCCCCAGAAAAAATGCTCAATTTCCGCCACTGTCACAACCATTTGCATTCATAGGAATTTTAAGTAGAAGAAAATGATATCTATTCTAAATATTTCCTGAGGATGCCAGTCAATTTAAGGCTGTTGCAAATTGACCAAAAAGATTATCAAAGCATTGGCTAACATAGGATACAGTAAAACCAGCATATAAGAACCTATGAATTTAAGAACCTTCTTTGTATTTTTAATACTCCAAAATATAAAAACCTGTTTAACCAAACAATTAACAGGTTCTTATATGTGGGGTTTAACCATTTAATTCATAGACTGTTTTTACCAAATACCAAAAAGGTCAAAATAAATTGAATTAACTCAAAACTCGAAAATGATAAGTTGAAAAAAACTTGAAATGCACAATGGTAAATTTGAGCTGTAATTTCATATACAAAACTGTATCACTGATCAATTATTGATGGGCTTTTGGCAACACTGGTACACTGATATTTATTTAGAATTTAGAAGAGACCAGATTTAATGTTATTTTATGATAATCAAAAACAGTATATACTCTGTAGAAATTAAGAACCTAACTAAAAACCTATTTAGCCTTAACTGTCAATAAGTACGCTATAATACAAGAACCTGTTTTTGCAAAACTCTGAAAAAAGTTGGTTCTTACATGCGAGTTTTTACCGTATATGGCAGTGTTTAAAGCCAAAGTAGAGAGAGTGTCTTTTAAGTGTTTTCAGACCCCCACCAAGCTATTCATAGATAGAGCGAGTAGCAAGTTACGTTCAGTTAAGTATACTTCAGTTAAGTTGGTATCAAAGAATTAATAAACCCAATTCCTTAATTCGAAAGCAGGATGGGCCTCTTGATAATTTTGAAATATTTTATAAGTTAATTTTGAAATATGAAATATTGGCAAGATTTCGTTATTAAATATGAAACAATGTCAACCCCCCTTGTAGGGCCTTCATAATCCCAACTGAGTAATGTATACCATGCTCTAATTGAGAGTCATCTTCGTTATGCCGATGTTATCTGGGGTAGTCTATCAAAAACATAAACAGCTGTTTTGCAACGCCTTCAAGATCGGGCGTGTTCTATAAAAACAAACGCAAGAATAAAAGACAGTTGGTCGGCTTCCTGGTTAAACGTAGAAAATCTTTTCTGTTATGATTGGAATATCATGACCTACAAGATAATGAACAGACTGTGCCCTGAAAGCCTAAGGAGTAAATACTGTTGTAATTGCTAAAAGCCCAGGGCATTGGTTTGGATCCAGTCCTCTTTCCGTCAGCCACAGCGTTGACAACACCTTTCATTGTTTTCGGTACACAATGCACTTGGCCACGCTAGTTAATGAGTTAGTTAGTTAATCGCTCGCGAAGCTATGGTCACTTAAATTGTAAATAGATTTATTTGGTTATTATAAACAAGAAAAACGTTAATTTATGCTATCTCTGGCTCAGAATCTTGTCTCTACAACAACTACCAGCTGAAATCTTTTCACTCGATTTATAATACGAGGCTGTAAGAAATTGTATGGTATGACGTAGTCCTCAATAGTTGATGTTGTAGTCACTTAATGTACACGTTAAGTATGCGTTAGAACCACTCATCTATAAAAAAGACTGGATCGAGCTTCTAATGTGACCAGAGTGTCCCCATCCGAGAAGGGGGCCCCAGAACAGCCCATGCGAAGAGACGGCCTTCTCTGCCCCCCCCCCCCTAGCAATGTTTTCAGCTGCTCTGGCCTTGTTCTTTTTCAGCAATCATACACACAGCATTGCAGCTCTCGTGTATCCATAACGTTGAAGTACTGGTTTTGAGGAATGGCTTCAAATTGAACGGGCTTCAAACTTTGGTGTTTCAAGACAATGGGAAGCTCGATCCAGTCTTTATTATAGCTCAGTGGTTAGAACTTAGACTAGAATAGAGAAGCCATAGAATTAGAACGGATCGAAGTTGGAACCGTACTTGAATTTACGTTAAATAATTGAAATTATACAGTCCTTTTTTGGAATTTGAGCCTAAACAATATATCGTTGTCTTTCTGATCCTGTATCTGATTTCCAGATTCCTGATATGGGACTGAATTTGCAAAAAAGGCTTTCATTATGCAGCTCTCAGATATTGGAATGATATACCTGCTGAAACTTGTTAACTACCGACACTATATCAATTCAAAAAACAACTTAAAACGTATCTTAAGAGCTGACGCTTCCCTGGAAGAACAGCAATAGGCAGATAAGATTTGTAGGTCTTATAATCTTTAATTGTTAGGCTTGTTATCAATGTAATTAGATTCTTAATTAGGTTTATTTTTGTTTTACTTTGATTTGCTGAAGGGTTTATTTGTGTATAAATATATCTGTATCAATGTGCATAAATAAAAGTTTTACAACCGACCCATTTATAATTTCGATGATTTTTGTACAGCCAAACATTTCGAATAATGGTAAGGCCATTTAGTTCCCACTTGCATGGAGAATTTTGTCAACATTATGCCTATGGTTAGAGCCTTTAAATGAAAATAAAAACCCAGCTGTATGGGTGCAACATATCCATTCCATTATTTAATTTTGTACCTCCCCTTCTCCCTCACAAGTACTCGATTATGGTAGTTGAGTGTATATGTCCTCTCTCGAATATGCCCCATTCCTGGAAGAAACATTTTTATTACGCCTCCATCATAAGATGCCAATTTTTACGCTTTTGTTAAACAATAGACTTTCCTGTTGCATGTCAGTAATGTAATTTTTAATTTTGTGCTGTTTTATGTTGAGTCAGTGGTTGCGTAAAGCCGTCAAGTAAAGTAGTTTCGAAGCCGTGCCGTTTTAAAAAGTTTCAGTTAGCCGTTGAAATAAGTGTACACGCCGAACATTCTTTTGCCGCCGATTTTTTGTTTTGTATCACTAATCGCCGAACTGTTGTCGAACTATCATACCGCAGAATTTTTATTATCATTATATTCTAGTTCTTGCTCGATAAACTGTTTGCATTTGTCTGCACCAGGGCAACAGTGTTGTTTTTTACTCTTTGAGGCATCATGGGGACCTGATCGAGATAAAACAGAAAAATAAATCAATTTTTCCATTATAACGATAACTATGATTAAAAACCCAAAAAAGAGCAAGATATCGCTTATAAAGACAATGAAGGAAACAAAAAAAGCGGATCTGTTATCAGAAACGATAGTTAGGTCACGCCCATTGACGGGTCCAGCTGAAGCTGAAACTTGTGCTTCTACGATTTTCAATACTGTTTTATCTTGCAACTGTTGTGCTATCACAGTTGTTTTGTCGTGCTATGTCATGCTTCATTAAAAAATAGGCGTTTCTTGCATAAATTCTGAGTATTCATATCTATGAACACCTTGACATCATCATTTCCATTAAAGTTAATGTGTCCAGCTGAAGCAATCAACTCTGCGGGGGTTTTCAAAAACATGTGATTTTTCATGTCATCGTCCCAGCCATTACGGTCGTTCTGTTTATCTATCCTGCTGCGAGGTTAGCTTTTCATGTGAGCAGTTTTGCATCGCAAGAATACTGACCAATAACAAACCGTTATTTTGATGTTACTTGACATGTTGGGTATACGCAGTCCTTCTATATGGACACATTACCTTTAAATCCTTTCGTTTTCGATTCCATGTTTTAGGATTCTGCTGCAACAATGTTAGTTACCGTATTTTAGTTAGATATAGAGTTATAGAATTAAAGGCAATCTGTCTCGTTGTGGATTAGTTAACGAGAACAATAGCTGGAACAATAGCCTAAACACGATTCCAGCGCTCCGCCATATTTTTTACAATGCGATAAATTAAAGGGGGACTGGAAACAATAAAAACCCCTTTGTTCTTATAACCAATCAACGTCGTGACAGATTTTCTTTAAGCTTACTTACGAGTGATACAGCAGAATGAGGCTATACCTAACAGAACGGGAAATAGATTGAGGTTTCGGAAAAAGAAGCTTAATAATGAAATTAATAACCGACGACGACGAAGAAAAAAGACATCATGTATTCGTCCACTTCTTGTTACATCGTGGACAATTCCAATTAAGACAAATCCATTAAGACGGGAATATAAGTAGAGAAAAGAACGTGAAATAAATACTAACACAGCACACGTGGGTACCCTACATCTATTCGATTGAAGGCCTTTATTCGATTGAAGAATCACTTGAACAAGTTTTCGATGTTTGAAAGCATGAAGTTAAAATACGACCACTTTCAAAGAGGGCACAATAATTGATCTTTTTCCGTCATTTGATAAGAATTATACTGAAGATTGTATCGCCTGCTATCTTTTACTACATTTTCAGACCTTTAACAGATTTTTTTAGCATCACTGCTTCCGGCATTCAAAGAAAAAAGCCTTCAACGATACCTTTTGGCCTATTATGAGACTTCAATAACAATTAATGTAGTATCGCTTTTGATACAATCCCTTTTGATAAGACAATCCCTTTTGAGATATTAGAGTAGATAAGCAAAGGTGACGTTGTTACTGTAATAAGGCAATTTCTAAATCTACCAGACTTGCTCCAAGTTTATCTCGTGCTTGAATAGAATTTTTTTTCTTCCTGTGGACTTCTACGAATAAGACGGACAGAGAAGGAAAAGGCGAATGAATGTGATTGGAAAAGTTTCACATCTGTGAAATTTTAGAATTTGACGAGAAAATAAGGAAATTGTGAGAATATTTATGAAGAAGGTTGCATCGGTGGCAAATTTAGAATTTTGCCAAACGTATAAACATATAAGTATTGATAAGCATAACCTCTGATTCATATGTTCATTTCATTTGAGTTGGTTTTTTCCTGCAACGCCTAAGCTCAAACTTGTTAACAGCAAAGTGTCCAGGTTTTCAAGGAAGGACCTAACAAGAGTTTAGGTGGTATGGCTTTGGTAATTAAAGTAAATGTATTCGATGAGTTTGCAGAAATCTTCAAGACACAAGTTTCGTGAACAGAAAGTCGGTTTGATTTCAAATGAATGATTTATAAATAGCGAATTCAAAACTGAAGAATCCCACCAGGCTCTCTTTAAGGTGCTATTCTTTTCAATTCTTAAGCTTTTGATTTATAAAGACAGAGCACATTCTTTTTTATTGGCTTGCATGCATTGTAAAGTTTATGGCGATATTTGAAACTTATAAGGGATTTGACCTCAAAAATTGCTCCGGGTCAAGCTTTTCGCCCCCAGTCACATATGATGGTCAAATTCCTTGTGAAACTTGTGAATTTACATCGTCTCAAAAACAATATCACGACTACAAGTATTGTGAGAATCCTTATTCATTTAGTCTAAATATATAGTCCTTAATTCGAACCTGAAGTCAAAAATTTAGTGCAAGGAAGTTTGAGCTATTTTCAAATACAAGACAATGAATTAAATCGGTTCATTATTTGGTGTACTTGTGGAATGTGGGAAAACCCCATCTCTTTCACCATATGGTAAGTACAATTTTCATGCAGGAGATTTGGATTTTCAAAAGGTTAATCCTGATGAAGTCAAGATAAATCATCGTCCAGGGTTGTCCAAGATTATTTGTTAGACAGCACTGTTGAATATTCACGTATTAAGTAAGACTCAAGCTAAACTTAGAGGGATTACAACGAAGGGGGGAACACAACCTCTATCTCCAATCAAGTTATTTTTTTAAAGAAAATGAGGCATAGTCTGGCAATAATTGAGGGGGGAGGGGCAAAGCGTCCCTTGCAAAACTACTTGGAATACTCAACACCACAGACAATTGAGGGACCGTTATTGGACTATTAGCTTTTACCTGTAAATTTTATAGATCTGCAATTAGATCATTTTCCATTTCATAAATTATTAATTGTTATTCATTTGATGACAAATTATACCTACATCAACAGCTCGAGTTCTACTATAATAATAATAATAATATTTCTTTTTACACGATTCAACCCTTGAGCTACCCTAATGCAATATTAATTGAGTATATATACATTTGTTCAATTAAAAAAGATATAATTTCAATCTAAAATGCTGTTCTTCCAGGGGGTCGTGTTTAAATAGACGAATCTATCAGCTCTTCAAGTGCTCCTTTAGTTGTTTTTTAAAGCGACAAATAGTCGGGAGTTCTCTAATATCGATTGGAACGTCGTTCCAGGCTTTAAGAGCAGAGTAGTTAAAACTTTTCTCAAATGCTCTGTATTTGTTCTAGGAATATTCAGATCCATACAGTACCTTGTTGCATAGTTTGATTGCGAGAATATTTGCTGAAACTTATCCCAAAAGCTTTTTGGGCTCAATTTCTTCATAATCTTATACGGCATGACCGATCGATCGAATCGAATGAGATTTTCAACGCTCAACCAGTTACATGTTCAGTTTTCCTTTAATTTGGCGCTTTCAATTATTGATCGAGCGTGGTCCTGCAGACGTTGAAAGGTAGGTCAAGTTTAGTTTTTTTGGAGGCTGCCCCAAATAGCGTTAGCATACCGTAGGTGACTTTCAACAGTGGCGTAGTAGACGCTGCAAAGTTCTTTTTGCGGAATTATATTTTTAACATTTGTAGTGACCTAAGTCCTCCATAAACTTTTCTTTTTATAACTTTGTATTGCTCATTCCACTTTAGGTTTTCATCTACAATTGCTCCTAGAGATTTAGTCTTCGTGACACGCTTAAAGACTCATTGCTAGCAATGAGCCTTTGCGAGGGTGGCAAATTATCCAGGCGACAATCCAAGCAATGGCAGTAAACTTCTACGGATTAACCATAATTGATTTCAGACTGTCTGAAAATGCATTATGGGATGCTTGCGTAGCGCAATGGCTCATTGTTAGCAATGAGTCTTTAATATCAGCGCCGTTGAGCTTGAGTGCACTCGAGATATTTACTTTACGAGAATGGCCTATTATCATATATTCAGTCCACTCCGAGAGGTTTAGTAATTCCTGCTGTGCCTCCAAGACAAGCTCTTCAAAATCATTCAATACGATCGTAACATTTGTATCATCAGCATAGATACTAGCTTGTGAATATTTCAAACATTGCTCAAGGTCATTCAGGTGTACTATAAAAAGGAGAGGGCCCAAGCAAGAGCCTTGAGGTATACCACAAATTACCTCACTTGTCATTGGTCACCGACCGTTGACTGAACAAAATTGCTCCCACTGATCTAAGTAGGATTGAAACCAATTCCCAGCTGTGTTTCTTATACCGTATCTACCAAATTTTTTAACATCATTGGGTGGTCAACAGTATCAATTGCTTTTCTTAGGTCAAGAAAGATAGTCCAGTTCAATTTTTCGGAATCGATATTTTCATTCCAGTAATCGGTACCAGTGGCGGATTTAAGGGGGGGGGCAGCTAGGGGCAGTTGCCCCTCCCTCAACGAGTTGAAGCCAGTCTGACGCCCCTTTTTGGAAATTGTGCGCCCCTTTTGAAGAATGAGAATCAGAAGGTTCTTGGACCGATAGGTTAATTTGCTTCAAGGATTACCTCAAAGTTATGTTGCTTATTCTGCAAAGGTATCTGAAATTGTTGTATACAGCGTACTCTCGTAACCAATTTTTGAAAATTTTTCATCGCCCCCACTACCAACTGTCCCTCCTTCAACTTTGCTCCGGATCCGCCCCTGACCGGTACTGCATATTAAAGATGTTATTGTTGAGTACAGTTTACGAAAAGCCGACTGATTCTTGGTGATAACATTATTTTCAAGAAGGAAGTCAAATTACTTATTGTGAACTATCCCCTCCATAATCCTAGGAAAATTTGAAATAACTGAAATTGGCTTATAATTGTTTACACCTTTTTTGGAACTCGTTTTAAATATAGGACTTACTCTTGCATGTCTCCAAATGTCTGGGAATTTACCGTTGATTTAAGATGAATTGATAATCATCGACAAAGGCTCATCAACAAAGGCCTTGACAAAAGGTCTGCCGTATCTTTGACAACAGTTATGGGGACCGTGTCTGCACCGACTGCTTTTCCATTTTTTAGCTGTTTGATTGCATTCAGTATAAAAGCATCATCGATTGTTTTTAATTCCATTTCTTTTTGTACTGGTTTGATATTCTGAAGACAATCGTCACCTGGCTTAGAAATAATTTTGTCGGCCAAATTTGGACCAACTGAAACAGAATGCTTGTTTAGTATCCTTCTCTCGATTAAGATATTTACCACCCACTTAGACACTGGAAAGTTTAACTGAATGCTGATTTTTGTCAAGTACTTTGTTCATGGTATTCCACATTTTCTTTGGATTTCCTACATTTTCATTGATTAGGCCATGATAATAATCTGTAATTGCGCTGCGCATCTTTCTTGTTACTTGATTACGCAATCTCTTTTAAGCAGATCCTTTTTTCAGGTGATTTCTCTGTTTCTTGTTTTAGTGTATTCCTTTTTATCATTAGGTTTTTGAGAGAAACAGAGAGCTTCCTCTACTACAGCTTCTTCTGCCTCTTCCTACAAAAATAGTTTGAAAATCTTGGCAAATACCATACAAAGTTACTCAAAGAAACATTTAGTTGGAAACATTTTGTCATCTGCTACAGTATTTGTTTTGGCTAGCAAATATTGTTTTCATGGGGAGAGGGGGATGGCTGAATATGACCTCGAAAACTGAAGTAAAATCTATTTGGGATAGATTTGGTCTCTTTAACAGAAACCATAGAGAGAGGAACTTAATAAGAAAATCAGTTGAAGTTGTGATGCATAAATGGTCTTGCAATTACAATTAACCTTTTCAGGATCCTATGATCCTAATTTATCCAGAAAGTCATACATGTAGTGGATGCCAATTCTTCTAGAGCACTTCAAGCAAGCCATTGCAAATGCATGGATTCTGCATAGCCAAATGAGAGTCAGGAAAACATCACGGCCCCAGAGGAAGGTTGTGGAAATAAGAAGAAACTCAGGAAGGTGATCGAAAAATTGGAAACTTAAGGAAGTTAAAGAAATCGTATTTTCTTTTGGTCGTCAATTTACAACGTTTGCAGAACTGCTATGCACTGTAAAATTTTGGCATGAACTCTTAATTAGTTTTGAAAAAAATTATGAAAAGTTTTTACTATTAATTGAAAGAAGCGTGTAACTTTATACCTGTCTAAGAAATATCTTTAAAATAACTGAAAACAAGCTACAATTTTTTTTATAAGCGTTTAGGAAAAACAGATTTGCAAAGAGAGGGGATCAAGAGTAGTTGTGTACCCTCAATTTCCTAACCACGCCCATTTTAAAGCCATTAAATATTAGCAAGATATTGGGAAGATCTAATAGTAAGATTTTCTTGGCCAGAGGAAGGTCAACAATTTTTCTGGACTCTGAGCCAAATGCAAGAAAACGTTGTCTAAAAGATTTCAAAAAAGAGCTGCTCCGAAAGCTTATTGGAAAATTTACATCAAGAATAAGATCTTTTCAATAACAACCAAATGCAACAACAAGTGAGATGGATTAAATATTAGGTTGTGAAAGCAGAAAAAAGGCGATTTTGTAAAAATGATTGTGACAGCAAACTCCAGTACAAGTGCATTTAATGCGATGTGTTCTTTGTATTGATTGTTTGTAAGTTTATCATCCACCACAATTATACTGAAAAAACAATCGATAATTGTTTTGTTTTCGGTATTTCTTTTCATATGCCAGTTATTAAGTGAGTACTGTTAAATGCATATGGCCTTTTGATGTAGCCCCCTTATTTCTTGGTTTACTTACTCAAATAGCCACAATGGAAAATATGTCTTCATGATCGCAGAAAGGCCAACAGCCAATAGAGCATAAAGTTGTTTCAGCAGCACCCCCAAATTTTTATTGCTCTGCTCTAGCCCTAGCAGCTTCTAAACACCTTGATTACTGAAAAACGATTTTGGATATGTTCCTCGATTTTTCGACCAAGGAGCCGACTGATTCAACTATAATAATAATAATAATCAATGTATTTACAGTAGGCTGGTATGATATAGCTGTCTACGTACAATTCACGTACAAGCTAATTTAGGCCTACTTTACAAAAATTTAGAATAGAAAATTAGGAAAGAATAATTAATAATTAAATGCAGAAAACAATTAGTTGATAAAGAAAGAAATGAAATTGAAGGTTAATTTTTTTTTTAAATTTTACAACGAGTTTATAGTTAAAAGATGTTTGAATTAGCCTGAGGGGAGGAGTGCTAGACTATCTTCTCCATCTCAGGTTTGTGGAGTTGTACATTTGCCCAAATTTTGGGATCTCTCCAATTTTCAAATGTCATTAAAGCTTTTGGAAAACGTCCTTTACTGTCCCTCCCTACCTATTTGCGTCCACCTTTGAAACACTTCCGGATTAACTGGGCCTAGAGCAACCCCCTTGCGCCACCCCTGCCTCATAGCCTATTCTAAGGGAAATTAGCTCCAGGGGCAACCCTTTGTTTATATAAAGAGGAGGACAATGGACTATTGTTTAAAAGAATGGAAAGTCACTTGGGCTGGAGGGGCAATTGCCCCCCTAGTTTGTATGTTAAAAGGGGCCCTGCGCTGCCTGTAACAATGAAAATGCATTGAAACTTGGCCCGCAGTAGAGCTTCCGTTATGCATATGCAGGAGTGATTAACCTCGCGCGCGAATGCAGACGACGAGAAGCGGTTCTAATTACCCAACAGATCCGCGTTAATTTGACGAACGTTAAAGCCGCGTCAGCACTTGTCCAGTCAAAATCTTACGTTTTGTTGGTTATGTTTTGAAAAGGCCACTGCTGGCCGCCACATCATCTAACCCGAGAATACGACATCATTTATTCTGATTACACGCAAATCCAATTGGTGATCTATCCAAAAAGAGCCTCGAAGCTTAACTAAACCGGTTGCTCACCGAAGATAGCCTCGCTCCGTCCAGCCCATCAATAGAATTCATAATCACCTGTGAATAAAACCCTTGAACTTTATTGACACCGATCACCATATATGGCAGAGGTTGTTATGGCAACCCGACATTTGTTCCTCTTATCATGTCAAAGTTCAGACGTTTCAGACAGTGTCACGCTTGCCTAATTGCTGTCGGCCTTCGGAGCTGTGTCCAGGTTTCCATGTTGACTGTACATTAAAGGCATATGCCCCAGAGGTCACGGAAACAAACCCGGCGAAAATGGAGAGCCAAGCCAAACAAGAGTCTCCAGTGCAGGTCAGATAAAGACATGTTTTAATTTCAAGGCATTTTCTCGCAAATTCCGCTATTTTCCTATCTTAATCTGTCGATTATAACATTGTAAAAAGTTCATATTATGCGCAATAATATCAGTTAGTCGATGCTCAATGTTACAGGAGATGCCGAACGACGTGCCTGTGTGGCGGGAAAATGGGGTCAACGAGGACGAAATAAAAAGTGAAAACCAGCAGATTCATTGTGCAGTTTGCGGAGATAAGTCGTCAGGAAAGCATTACGGTGTATTTACATGTGAAGGCTGCAAAAGCTTCTTTAAACGGAGCGTGCGACGAAACCTAACTTACACATGTCGGGCATCGCGAAATTGCCCCATCGACCAGCATCACAGAAACCAATGTCAATTCTGCAGGTTAAAAAAATGTCTCAAGGAGGGGATGCGGAAAGATGGTAAGTTGCTTTTCTGGCATTTGAATTCCCATGAGACGATCCAGACGTCTAGATCGGTAGGCCCTAGGTTTACCTGCATACCTTCCAGTTGAGTAGTCGCGCTGGCCTAACGCAACCAGGCAGTAAATGAACTCTCGTGTAAATGTTTACGAAAGGAATAGACAGGGCTGATTTCGCATTACAGTTTTCGATTTTGCGAATTTTCCAACATTTGTATATCAAAATCAATCAGCAGTGCCACTCTGACTGACAATACGATTGTCTGGAAATCTGTCTGGCTTTTCCCTAAACGCCAGTCATCGAAGACAGTCTTAGCATACTTTGTCAAGAGCGACAAGAGGAAGTCATTGCTTGCAATCATGTTCAACAACGGACTTGTTTATGGTAGAATAGGTTTTATTGTAGCTGTATGATGAAACTTGGGCTTTAATTGACCGATTTTTATTTGAAAAGAGTTTATTTGAGCCTGCAGGAAGTCGAGCAAACTGGGATTCACAACAGCCATTTCTGCCTAGTATCCTATTTCAACTTCTTGGCCACGCTGTTCACTTTAGAGGCCTGAAGCAATGATGTGTTTATTAGCCTGTTATTCACACGTCTTGTGTTCTTTTCTTCGGTGTTTATAGACCTGTCGTTATTTTTATTATGTAAATGTACTTTCAATTATATTCTTTTTATTGTTATTCCGACAGCAGTCCAGCGCGGAAGGTTATCGTCATCCCCGGCACAGCCCCTGGTTCCAGTCAGCTTGGTAAATGGGGGTGTTGTCAATGGCTACCCTTCATTATCAGGGTTCGTTTCGATGCTGATGAGAGCCGAGCCTTACCCAACAACGAGGAGCATTCAGAACTCAGTTAGCCTACCAAGCTATGTTATGGGCATCGATAATGTCTGTGAGCTGGCTGCTCGTTTGCTATTTTCCGCTGTTGAGTGGGCTAGAAGCATTCCCTTTTTCCCCGACATGGGTGTCTCTGACCAGGTAGCCCTGCTAAGACTCAGTTGGAAAGAGTTGTTTATACTGAATGCCGCTCAGTGCCCGATGCCGATACAAGTTGCCCATTTGCTAGCTGCTGGAGGGGTCCACAGCACCCCAATCAATGATCGCATTATATCATTCATGGATCATGTCAGGATTCTTCAAGATCAAATGGACAAACTCAAGAATATGCACGTCGACCCAGCAGAATATGCTTGTTTAAAAGCAATAGTTCTTTTCACGCCGGGTAAGTAAGTACTTGTGCTGAAAAATTTCAAGCTCATTAATGTCATTGCAAATACATAAATACCGTTTCTGGTTAACCATGACCAACAGCCAAGATTAAATATCCTAGGATTTTAAACAAATTCCAAAGTGGCTCTCTTTTGATAAAGAACTCCCCTCGAACAGAGCAATTTTTCCTGATAAATAATCTTTCCTCTGGATTTTCCCCTCTAGAATTCACTTTGTGTCACGGTGAAAGGGCTTTTTGGAAAGAAAACTGTTACGGAGGAAATAACATAATTTAATGACTTCACTCTTGTGTTAGAAATATATTTTGCAACATAATTCTTTACAAGCTGATCACTACTACATAATTTCAAGGAAATAAAGGGCTTGTAAAACTCATTAAGTTTATAAAAATTAATTGATTTATTTAAATGAATTAGCCATGTTTGTGATTTTAAAATGCCAACAATTTGCATCTTCAAAATGAACATATCTTGACTGCAGTAAGAATTTTTGAAATAATGGATTCAGGTTGGCACTTGATACAGTTTTTTGCCTCCATCTTCAACATTAACTTTCACATATTAGTAACTTAAATTTAACTGAACATGGTGTAGGTTATAGGTTGATGGTTTTAGATGCTGGCTAAGAAAGTTTAAGCCACAATATCGTTAGGTTTCAAGATCCTGTTTCAATAGGGACCAGTCAGAACATGCTTGAACCCAAAAAACCAATAAAATAAATCAATTTGTGATATTAAACACAATAACCTGGGGAATATTCTGTAAATGGTATTGGAATAAAAGAAGCAAAAATCTTGCAATTGGGAAGTCATCAATCCCCTGTTTTTTATTGTTCATTATTTTATTGGCCATTTTTGAAGCCAATTTTGTGAATAAGTTGGCTTTCAGGTAAAGGAATTTTTATTATCTAGAGCAGAAAGCTTTAAGATTATCATGCTAATTCATTATTTACTGTCAAGTTTATAATAATAAAGAATTTTTGATGCTGCTTGTTTTTTGAAAAGAAAAGGCTTTATATTAGAATCAAAACAAAAATTCTAATTATGCATAGGCTTTCTTGAAGATCATCAGATTAAATTTGTATTTTAAATAATTTTCAGATTCTATGAACTAAAATGCAAATTTATTCTCTGGGATTTGATTTACTTCTTAGCAAAACACATCAAAAGTAATTTCTTAAGAAAAGGTTCTTAATAGTTCTGATATCACCCCCTTTTATTGACAAACTGTCTTTATTTCCCATCTTGCAGAGAGCTGTATGGGAAACAACTGAATTGGTAACCCCTACCCCAATATAAATTTCCTTCAGACCATACCGATTCCAGGATTATAGCACTGCTAAAATTGTTTGGGAGGTCAATTTTAAAAATGTTGTGTTAAACTCATTCATATAGGTTGCTTTTGATTTTCCTTTAGAAATTATTGCATGTCATTTGATTTTCCCCCAGGTGCTAGCTTTTTGGATATGACACATAATGGATTTTTTATGCTTTGCTTTTGTTGGCTCAAAGTCCTAGAATATATCTTTCAGTATCAGAAGTACATTTTTTTGTTCTCATTGATTTCTACCAAAATGTCTACTAGATCACAGAATAGAAATATCACATCATTTCTATTCTGTGACCAGATCTTGATGTTTGTATGGTGCTGAACAAACTGTACCCTTCTCATAGTTCAATGTTGGCAAGTCTGATTTAAAAATCCATTATCTCAAGTTTTAAAGGCAATCTGTCTCGTTGTGGATTGGTTAATGAGAAAAATAGCTGGAACAATAGTCTAAACACAATTCCAGCGTTCCGCCATATTTTTTAGAATGCGATAAATTAAAGGGGGACTGGAAACAATAAAAAATCCCTTTGTTCTTATAATCAATCAACGTCATGACAGATTGCCTTTAAGTGAAAGAGGGTAGAGTAATAGGTTGTACTGTTTGCAAACATCTAACAAACAATCAGAGATGATGATCAATTCTCTGACTGTGGCAATCTTACTGCCTGGTTTGTTGTTATAAAATTTATGGCTTGACGAAGTCTCTTCAATGCTGTTGGAACAAAATTCATATTGGGGGGGGGGGGGGCTGCCCATTGTATTCCTTCTCATTCAGTACACTGTTGTAAAGGAAACAAACTACGGTTTGACAATTATTGGGGGGCTCCAGCCAGTTCCAATGGGCCTGTTCGTGCATTTTGAGTGAGTCTCACCCTTTCAAGAAGCAACAAGTAACAGAAAGTTTAGTAGAAGCAATAGAACTAATTAGGTAAAAACCTAATTCTCTTTTCATTTTGGAGCATAAACTTGACAGATATGCATAAAGTGATTTCTTCAAATTCTATTTCAGGTCAAATTATTGTTCATTTTTGTCTTAAGGATTTCTATAGACTTCAGCTCCTTTATTATGTGAAAACTAACAAATGGGTTTCTTTCAACTGAAATTTGTTTGATGCTTAGGTTCAAAGCTATTTAAACAAAATTTTCCAAGAATAGAACATACTGTCTGGAATTATTTTATCAATAATTATTTTAACAGAGCTATGTCTCTTGCACAGTTCAGTTTAATTTGTTATCTGCAAGGAGAAAAACCTATCAGTTATTGTTATCTTTTAAGATGTACGATTCTTGTGGGTGAAACACAATCCTTACTGGAGTTCTAACCCATGTTTTGCTTTAGAAAACAAATTTTACAATAGAAAAGTCATCTCTAAAGTCAAGTTGGGACAACAGTTCTGTTTCTTTTGGTCAGAAGTGAGCATTTCCAGATAAAGGTGAAATTATCAAGCAAAACAGCCGCTAAAACTACTTCAATTTCCCTCCTTGCTTGCAATTCAAACTCTTGACCTGACATATCATATTTCCTTGAACTATGTCAGGTTATTATAACAGCTTTCCAGAACTGTACAAGAGAGGAGCAATAAATGAGATCACCTTTTTGGGACAGCTGCTGTTGGATAGTTCGCAATGTTGTCTTTGAACGACATCCAGAAATTTCTTGACAGAGGTTTCAGTGGCTTTTAAACATAAGTTTAGTACTACAATGGTAACAAAACTAGTCACATTTGACAGAAACACGCTGATCTGACAAAGCTCATTATGTGAAGCTCCCAGGTAGTACTTTGAACAACAACTTTCAAGGTTTACATCTAAGAAAAGCTTTTAGGTCTATCGTTTAGGGCCTGATTCTGAGGACTGTAGCGAATATTATTGGGGTTTGGAAAGGATCAACAGCCCCAACTCGACATAACTCGGAAAATCTACATCCGAATCGGATTTTATTGAATAGGAGATAGAACGGAAAAAGCCGCTTTACAAGAAACTCTGGAAAAAGCTCCAAAACCCACCACCCCACCACCAAAAAAGCTCGATTTCCGCCACTGCTCGTTGGTTGTTTTTTGGCATTGGAAGATTAATAAATTCACTTCATTCAATTATGTTTAAAGAGGTTTACATTACACAAAATTTGAAGACAAAGTAGAGTTTACACAGGAAAAAAAATTTAAACGCCATGACTTACTGCTAAGTAGTTCCAAATATGACGAAGTGATGAGGAGAATCCTGAAACATTCTGCATGCCGCTTTCTTGATTCTTGATTGATTTCGGCCAAGTATTTTTCTTTTTTTTCTCCAAATATCATTTGAATTCTTGGCGTCGCAAATTTTATTTTAGGCCGCAATTTCTTTAGTTACAGTAACTTTTTTATCTAAACTGAAAATACCTTGGGGCGATGCATATCTCAGATTGTGGTATTGATTGTTCTTTTTCATCTTGCTGATTGTTCATTTTTGCGTTGACATGATGTAACATTCTTTTCTTTTTTACAAACATGATTTTTAACATTCTAATAATCTTGTTTCAACACGTGCATGACGTGCACACGCTATCGTGAAAGTCCCGCCAAAACTACTCGTTTCCAGGCTCTTTTTTCAGTTTACAATCTTTACAGTTGTTCCTAAGAGAAACAAAAACTGTGGGAAAACTGAACTGTCTTTTTCTGAAAAATATCAAGTCCTTCAACAACCAAGTCTACACCTCAAATTCTTATTTGTTTAAAACAAAATATTTTTTCTTACATTGCACTGCACCAAGCTCGAAGCTAGAAATTTCGTTGCAGCAAGTAGTCCTTTCGTCAAAAAGGGCACTTGCCCTCTTGAGCTTCCATAAAGACTAATCAAATTGATTAATGGGCTTGTGTCCAGGAGTGGGAGTTCTTTCACAGTCGGTTAAAGGCATAATCGATGGTTACGAAAGGTGTATAATACCTCCATTTATCTAAACTTTCTTTTATCTACCCTCAGCTGCAATCCTAAGAATCCTAGGCCCTGAGTTCTAGGGACATGTTGTTGTCGCAGCGCAGTTGATCTTCAAACAATCTTGATATTGAAAATCTTCCCTTTTTTCACAGATGCACCAGGCCTGTCCGATCCAGCATATATTGAAAGTCTGCAAGAGAAGAGTCAGTGTGCTTTGGAAGATTACGTCAGGAGCCAGTACCCGACGCAGCCCAGTCGCCTAGGTAAGATTCTGCTAAGGCTTCCGTCAATACGCACTGTCAACCAGAGCGTGATAGAACAGGTCTTCTTTGTCAGGCTGGTGGGAAAGACCCCCATAGAAACCCTAATACGGGACATGCTTCTCTCTGGCACATCCACCTCAAATTGGACCACGTACGTTGGAAACAGGCCTTAGTGCAAGAAGCTTAGAAGGCCTGTTGTGTACGATGACGCAGGAATGTCTAGCGACAGCACAGATCCTCAACGAAGACCGATAGCATGCTTTCAAGTAGGAGGAAACTTTACCTAATTCAATAGATCGGACCCATTGAACGGTCCCAGGGGACTTTGTTTGGGTTTTATGATAAATCAATGCTTTAATAAAACTAAGGCCGGGGCTGTCGTAGGCGGGGGCTGGGGGTCAGTAGGTTTATAGAAATGCTCTGTTACCAAGCTATTACCTAGTTTCATTAATGGGCAATAACTTCTTAGCCTACCCCCGCCCCCGTGTCACTTTTTCTGATGGCCCTGAAAGATGAGTGTACACAGGTGACTAATGACAAAGTAACCCTGCCCGACCTCTGAAGTACTTGAAGTATACAATATTGTTGAGGGTTTTTTGTTGAGGCGTCAACTGTTTCATTTAAATATGGCTGGTAACTTGAACACAAAATATGACTGCGAACATGACTCTTGAAAACAGTATTTATGGACATTTCTTGTTGATTGCTTGAGCCATTTTCGCACTTAAGCCGTTGTCACGTAAAAGCGGAATTGTGTCAGCTTCAGATTTCAGCTACTTGTGTTAACAGATAAATCTTGCTTTCTTGCTTGCTTGCTTTCTTGCTTTCTTGCTTGCTTGCTTTCTTGCTTGCTTGCTTGCTGGCTTTCTTGCTTTCTTGCTTGCTTGCTTTCTTGCTTGCTTGCTTGCTTGCTTTCTTGCTTGCTTGCTTGCTGGCTTTCTTGCTTTCTTGCTTTCTTGCTACTTTTTACTACTTTTAAACTTTTTCTAGGCAGCGAAATAGTAAATTGCTTGAATGTAGCATCCACTCTTTTTCTTGTAATAACCGAATCCAAGACTACCTAGGCCAAAGCAAAAAAGCTGAAATGATTTCTCTGTTACCACGAATTAGCTGCAACTTCAGTGCGGTGTTGGAAGAACCTATTAGTCCTAAAAATTTGACTTGGAACGCTTACAAATCTTTGCTTTAAATTCTGCAAGACTGAGAGACAAAAGAATCTCCTATGCAAGTATGTTTGATGTTTAGACCCCGATTTCATTTATATGGCTAGCTGACTGCTCTGTCGAATTTATGGTTGTCAGGCGTTAAGTTATCGATTTTGGTACAGTAAAACAGTTTTTCTGTATAATAAAGAGAACATTTCGTTATTGGAGATTGAAAATGAGATGTGCGTGGATTGATATAGTTGCTAGTCCTTTAACCTGTACCCTATAACCCCAAGCCATAGTGCTTGAACCTACGCGACCATTTTCAATGTGACAAGCTTCGATGCTGGTGGTATTTTCGGTCTTGATTATGGGATTTTAGTGTTGGGATGCAACTTTCAAAGCATAGGCTTGTTGCGTTCGTGGATCTCAAAGTGCAAAGGTCGACCAGTTGATGTCGTGTCTAACGCTGTGCACGAAATATGATTTGAACAAGTGGCCAATCGTTAACAAATATCTATGTCGCTTGTGTACAGAAAAATAACAAAACAAAAAGTATATTTGTAAGCTGGTGTTTTGATTAGCAGCCAATCAAATATGTTTTCATT